>NC_053495.1:178406163-178706163 GCF_905171775.1 Rana temporaria
GAGATTTACTTGGTATATGGTTCCGTGATTACATGTGAGGAAAATAAATATCCATATAGAGCAGTACCGTTTCAAAATTGTAATATCCCAAAAGTACCCCCTTTACATATGTGCGTACCACAAAAGAAGTAAAAACAGGCATGTAAATAGAGCGTTTGCTGTGGACTAACTTGACCCTGAAGACTGCTGTGTCCAAGTTCCTCCAGCATCTTCCTGGTGCCAATAAACACAGAATAGCAAAAAAATTCTGTGTTTTTAACCAGTTCAGCCTCGAAGGATGTGGCTGCCAAATGCCCGTGCCACTTTTTGCGATTCGGCACTTCGTCACTTTAACTAACAATTGCTCGGTCATGCGACGTTGCACAAAAACAAAATTGACGTCCTTTTTTCCCCCACAAATAGAGCTTTCTTTTGGTGGTATTTGATTACCTATGGGGTATAAACAAAAAAAGAACGACAATTTTGAAAAAAAAGCATTTTTTTTTACTTTTTGCTATAATAAATATCCCCAAAAATTATTTCTTTCTCAGTTTAGGCCGATATGTATCCGGCGCAGATGTAAGATACGCTACGCCGCTGTAACTTACTTGGCTTTGGTTTAAATCCTCAACGTATTTGCGCCGTAAGTTACGGCGGCGTAGTGTATCTCTCGCGGCGTAAGGGAGCGGAATTCAAATTGGGCGGGTAGGGGGCGTGTTTCATTTAAATGAAGAGCGTCCCCGCGCCGAACGAACTGTGCATGCGCCGTCCGTAAAAACTCCCAGGGTGCATTGCTCCAAATGACGTTGCAAGGACGTCATTGTTTTCAACGTGAACGTAAATGGCGTCCAGCCCCATTCATGGACGACTTACGCAAACAACGTAAAAAAATGCGATGGCTGGTCGTACGTTCGTGGATCGTCGGAAATAGCTAATTTGCATACTCGACGCGGATTACGACAAGAACGGCACCTAGCAGACGCCGAAAAATTGCATCTAAGATCCGACAGCGTACGAAGACGTACGCCTGTCGGATCTAACACAGATGCCGTCGTATCTTGTTTGGATACCAAAACAAAGATACGACGCGCAAATTTTTAAATTACGTGGCGTATCAAGAGATACGCCGCGTAATTTCTTTGAGGATCTGCCCCATAGCGTCTACAAAATAAGGGGTAGTTTTATGGCATTTTTATTATATTTTTTTTCTATTAGTAATGGCGGCGATCAGAGATTTTTATCGTGACTGCGATATTATGGCGAACACATTGGACACTTTTCAATCTATTTTGGGACCATTGTCATTTATACAGCGATCAGTGCTATAAAAATGCACGGATTACTGTGTAAATGACACTGGCAGGGAAGGGGTTAACCACTAGGGGGCGAGGAAGGGGTTAAGTGTGTCCTAGGGAGTGATTCTAACTGTGGGGGGCTTGGCTACAAGTGGGCTTCTGGCTGGGGTTTTTTTCCAGCCAGAAAATGCTGATAACAGCCTATGGGCCAGATTCTCAAAGGAGATACGGCGGCGTATCTCCAGATACGCCGTCGTATCTCTGAGTCTGAGCCGTCGTATCTATGCGCTTGATTCTTAGAATCAGTTACGCATAGATTTCTATTAGATCCGACCGGCGTAAGTCTCTTACGCCGTCGGATCTTAACTGCATATTTACGCTGGCCGCTAGGGGTGTGTACGCTGATTTACGCCTAGAAATATGTAAATCAGCTAGATACGCGAATTCACGAACGTACGCCCGGCCGACGCAGTACAGATACACCGTTTACGTTAGGCTTTTCCCGGCGTAAAGTTACCCCTGCTATATGAGGCGTACATGCGGCGTACCAATGTTAAGTATGGACGTCGTTCCCGCTTCGAATTTTTAAAATTTTACGTTGTTTGCGCAAGTCGTCCGTGAATGCACCGTTTGTAAAAAACGTCATTTACGTGGGGTCACATAACATTTACATAACACACACCCACATCTTCCACATTTGAATTAGGCGGGCTTACGCCGGCCTATTTACGATACGCCGCCACAACTTACGAAGCAAGTGATTTGAGAATACTGCACTTGCCCATCTAAGTTGCGGAGGCGTAACGTAAATAGGATACGTTGCGCCCGCACAAAGGTGCACGCTCCTACGAGAATCTGGCCCTATGTGTGCAGTCTACTGGCTGCAGAAAAAAAAAAAAAAAAAAAAAAACACGTCTGAAGCCAAAAACAGCCGCTGTAAAAACGTCCAGTGTGCATGAGGCCTAATTGTCAGTTAAACAATGGAAAGCCCAAGGGGGTACCATTTTCAGGGTGTGCTTAGGGGGAGGTTGTCAAACTCAATTTCATTGTGGGCCGTATCAGCATTATGGTTGTTCTCAAAGGGCCAGTCATATTGTAATACGATCTAACTGTATCTACAGTACTCATTATCTTATTAAAAAAATTGCGCTTTCAGTTATTACTTCTATTAGTAAATCATTAAAGTGGTTGTAAAGGCTCAAGGTGAATGAAGGTAAAAAAAAAACATAATTCTTCACCAACCTTAATGTCCCTACCATTGATCCTTAGTGTTGCGCTCAATGATCACCAACAAAAGGGGGAACAATGAGCCTCAAGGGGGTTACACTGAGTAGCAAGGTGGGGTACAGTACATTAAGTGAGTATGCAGGACGCAGGGGCACTCACCAGTTTAAAGCAGATGTAAAGGGTAGTTTGGTGGCCAGCATTTGCCATAATGTGCAAGTATTAGCAGAATACTTGCACTGACAGGACTGATCCTAGGCAGGGTGCATGGGGTGCTTCGCACCCAGGCGCCACAGAGGTGGGGGCGCCGAAGCCCCAAAGTGCTCCCCTCCCTCCTCCTTGTCTGTGTCCAGAGGCGGAGCGCATGTAGCGGGTGCTGCGGTTCCCCACCCCGCTTGCTCTCTCCGCTGACAACTAACAAGAGCGCATACCTCCCGCTGTTCCTGGAATCTGGGCTGGGTACCACAGCGAGGCCTAGTACTGGAACACGTACTAGTCTCCACTAATTAATTCTGTCCGGTGTGCATGGAGAAGACTCCTGTCTGCCCCGCCCCCTCTGCGTGTGTCGGCTCTTTTACCATAGGCGGTGTGATGAGAGGCTTCTGTGTTGGCCGGAGCTGCTGCCAATCATCCTGTGCACTCCCAGAAATGCTCTCTGAGTGCCACCCTCCAAGTAACCAAAGATGCCACGTATGCCCTGCTCCCTGTAATGTGCTCTGATGGGGGACACTAATTAAGACTTCTTAGGGGAGCATCTCTGTGTTTGAGTCGTAGCCATAGAAACATGTGTAAGGGGAGGAGTTAGTAAGATGACCATGCCCATGAGCGGGCGCCAGAAATATTTCTGCACCCAGGCGTCTGTGACCCTAGAATCGGCCCTGAACTTGCCCTGAACTTATGACCCACTTGCCTCTGAGTGTGCCCTTCTCAACCAATGTAAAGCCCCAGCTCCCCACATCCACTCATTCCCAGTGGTGCCATGTCCTTCTCTTGGGTCTTTAACCTTTTATCAGACAAGAAGGGAAGCATTTACCTTAACAAAGCCTCAGACAGAAGTAAAACCTGACAAACATTCTAATCTTTCCCCACTCTATCCAAAACAAAAAAACAAAAAAACATAATATATTAATACATTTAAACTTTTCAGAATCTAGGAAAAATTCAAATGATGGTTTCAGAATGGAATGACCCTTTAACTTGGTTGGATAATGTAGTGCGCACTACTAATTCACCAGAAACCATCAAAAAAGCAATTTCAGCATGTGTGCCCATTACATTCTAATAGAGCAGAACAACAAATTTACATATGGAGTTCAGTTTCGACTTGGGCCAGTATGCCATTTTTAAGCCCATGGGTAGAGGATCTCATGTAGAACCAACAACATTGACAGCATTCATAAACAACTTCTATTCCTGAAAACAACAAGACATAGTAAACTAAATTTAATGTAGACATTCAGACAAATACATTTCATTACCTCCTCTTCCAGAGGGAAGAAGATTTAATATCTGGGAAAAGTGTTGAGAAGTTTGCCTCCCCCTGCAAATATTAGCTAAAGAGTTGAATGATAATCTAAAACTGGCCATAGACGGTGCTGATTCCCCCCATCAGCACTAACAGTGTTCTCCCTGTTTGGGCAGGGAGCCAGGAGAACACACAGTGATTATTGCTAGAGGCTATAGCCGCTGGCAATAATCACATGAAAAAGTTGTACCCTTGATAAAGTCACATGACGAAACATGTTGGGAGAGAGCCAATTAGCCGATGAGTCCATCGGCACATACTTTTATCTGTGTGCACCATTTTGTGCACGCTTAAAGGGTCATTAAAGGATTTTTTTTTTGTTTTGCTGAAATGACTGTTTACAGGGTATAGAGACATAATAGTTAACTGATTCCTTTTAAAAACTATTAAAAATAGATAGAAATCAATCATATAATGTACCTGTAGTTTTTTAGTTTCGTTTTAGCATGTTATGCTTTATCGGTGCTGGACAGTGCCATAGAGCAGTATTGGTTTGAAAACGAAACTAAAATCTCCCAGTACTGTGGTGATCAGGAAACAGACAACCAGGAAGTGTCCAAAACAGAGAGGAATTACAGCAACATCAGAGCAAAAACTAACAATGAGGACATGAAACCAGGACTGCAGTAATGTAAAGGAAGCTATTTAGCTAAAAAAAAAAAAAACTTTAGTGACCCTTTAAAGCATAACTGCATTTTTGTTTTAAAAAAAAAAAAACATTCCCTCCTGGGTGATCTGTGTACATTGCAAGGATTATAACAACCTTTGTTGCAGATTCCTACCTTTTGTTATTCTGAAAAAATCGCTGTTTGTTCCTCTGTGCTTCTCTTCTGAGTGGGTCTAATGGGAGTGGTCTCATAATTAATTGTCAGGTACCTGCAGAGCACTAAATAGGAAATTCACTGGGCCTGCGTCCCTTTAGACGTGCTCCAATTGAAAGTATCTTTCCAAAAAAGTAATTTTTGTTGCAGGGGATGCCTGAAATCTGACTTGTAGCAGGAAATTATGTTTCTGGGGAGTGGTCAGTAAACACTCTGTGTACAGAATACCTCCAGGTAGCCATATTGCAATGCATTCTACAGAAAATTACAGTGGCTGCAGATTGAAAAGAAAAGGTAATTTTTAATACAATATGATTAGTGTCGCAATTATATGTGCTATATTATTTTTTCTCGCTGTCATTGCGATGGCCGTGTCCCCCGCCATGCAGCCGACACACGTGTGCATGCTATAGCAGCTTAAAGGGCCGACATACAGCTATGGTGATTTACAGGAAGGAGCCAACCTGCTGAAGTATAATGACGGTGGCTGGTCGGCTAGTGGTTAAAGTGATACTAAAGGCCAAATTTATTTTTGCATTGCTTTGTTGAAAGTAAGAAAGAGGTCATACTTACCCACTCTGTGCAATGATATTGAAAATGAAAGTCCCTCACCTCCTCTTTTGGGCAGTCCCCTGCCCCTCCTACTTCCATCCGGTCCTTCCAAAGCAAACCGGGTGCTAGGGAGGCACTTGTGCGCACATGCTCCTGAGCCAGGCTGCAGGCATTCAAAGACACACAGTGCCAGTAAGACACACCTCCACCCCCTCATCACAGGAGCTTTACTGGCAACAGCAGAAGCCCTCAGTTGCTCAGGTGAAAGCAGGAAGTGGGAATGCTTAAAGGTAAAAAAAAAAAAAAAAACTTAAGAATGTAGAACCCTTTTAAATGCTATGTGTAAAACAGGAGATGGATGCAGAGGGATGTTAGTTAGGGTGCTAAAATGTACTGCCTAATACGTACCAGTGATTAAAATCCAGTCCTGATTGCTAGCAATGAAGAAAGCTTGCACAGGACATAGTTCCATCAAATCTAGATATGACAATGGCCAAAGAGGTTTACCTACTGTTATGGGTGACACCCCTTGCAGGTGACATGGGCTCCCCAAGGAGTTGAAGTGACTGTTTGGTCTTCACCATGGCACCTGACCCTAGTGGCTCCTGGGTTACTTTGCTGCTTGCTGTAACTAGGTTACAACAGCAAATTGATGTCTGGCAGAGGGTGGGGAAAGCAGCAGGCACAATAGTAGTCAATGTCCAGACAGGAGTCAGAGCGGGCTGCAGGCAACAGAAATGTCAGTGTCCAGGCAGAGGTCGAGGCAGGCAGCATACAAAAACAGTAGTCAGGGTCCCAGCAGAGGTTGAGGCAGGTGGCAAGGTGAATAACAGGAATGGGCAGTCAGCAACAATGGCTGGAGACTAGGAAAGTTTCAAGCAATTCAGGTCAGCAATGGGTGAGGAAAACAGCAATCTCATGTACAAAGTAGCTGGTAAGAAGATGTAAGGGATGTCAAAATCGGGTATCCCATAAAAAAGGATTATAGTTTTGCCAATTGAGAAAGTAAAACTCATGGCATTTCTATGAAATCACCAGTAGATGGCAGCATAGAGTAAAAAGCCTGAAGGCCAGAAAGCACATTCTAATGAAAACATTGCTAATAAACAGGGGGAACAAAAAATACTGACCTTTGTTTCTGGTGGGAACACAATAGCAGTTGCTACCCAGTCTATCAGCCTGAAGGTCATGTGTTTGTGTCATTGCAGGTAAGAGGGAGCATATTTAACCAGTTCCCTACCGAGCCATAATAATATGATGTTGGCAGGAACTGTCTGTCCTTCAGAGTGGACATCATATGACGTCCTGTGCATCGCGGACGCTAGGGGGCACGCACGCGCCTGCGGCAAAGCTTGCGACTCGCTGCGCATGCCCGGCGGATAGCACCCACGATTGCCGGCAAACACGGCAGGAGTGTGGATCTGTGTGTGTAAACACACAGATCCACCTCCTGTCAGGCCCCGTACACACGGCCGAGGAACTCGACGTGCCAAACACATCGAGTTCCTCGGCCAGTTCAGTCCTGGAGCCGCCGAGGACCTCGGCGGGCCGAGTTCTCCCATAGAACAACGAGGAAATAGAGAACATGTTCTCTATTTTCTCGCCGAGGTCCTCGTCGGCTTCCTCGGCCGAAAGTGTACACACGGCCGGGTTTCTCGGCAGAATTCAGCCAGAAACTCGGTCGGAAGCTGAATTCTGCCGAGGAAACTGGTCGTGTGTATGGGGCCTCAGAGTCGAGGAGATCAATGTGTGTTCCCAGAACAGAGGAACACAGATCGGTCTCCTCCCCCTGTGAGTCCCCTGCCCCTACAGTTAGAAATCACTCCCAGGGAACATATTAATCCCTTCAGCACCCCCTAGTGTTAACCCCTTCCCTGCCAGTCACATTTACACAGTAATAAGTGCAGTTTTATAGCACTAATCTCTGTATAAATGTGAATGGTCCCAAAAACATGTCAAAAGTGTCCGATATGTCCGCCGCAATGTCACAATAAAAAAAAATAAAAAAAAAATAAAAAAAAAGAAATAAATCGCAGATCGCCGCCATTACTAGTAAAAAGATAATAATAATAATAAATAAAAATGCCCTATTTTGTAGACGCTATAACTTTTGCACAAACCAATCAATATACGCTTATTGCGATTTATTTTTTTACCAAAAATATGTAGAAGAATACGTATCAGTCTAAACTGAGGAAAACATATTTTTTTTTAAATGTTGATATTTATTAATTCAAAAATATGGTGTTTTTTCAAAATTGTTGCTGTTCTTTTGTTTATAGCTCAAAAAATAAAAACCGCAGAGATGATCAAATACCACCAAACTAAAGCTCTATTTGTGCTGGGGAAAACATAAAGATTTCATTTGGGTACAGTGTTGCATGACCGCGCAATTGTCATTCAAAGTGCTGAAAACTAAAGATTGGCCTGGGCAGGAAGGGGGTGAAAATGCCCTGTATAGAAGTGGTACAAACGACCGGGTTTTCCGACGGGAAACTGCGAGGAGAGCTTTTGGCCAGGAATCGGCCGACAAAAAAGAGAACCAGCTTTTTTTTTTTTTCTGTCGGGATTCCCAGCTGACTTTTTCCCGGTGGAAAACTGACGTTTTTGTCAGTTTTCCTGTGGAGGCAGATGGAGCATACACACGGTCGGGATTCCTGAGGAAAAGCTCTCATCTGAGTTTTCCAGACGGGAAAAACGAACGTGTGTAGGGGGAAAAAGTAGAGAGCAGGTTTTTGGTTTTCCCCTCTGGATTTCCGTCGGACCTTTTGCCGTCGGGAATCCCGGTTGTGTGTACAGGGCACTAGAAATGTCTTTGTCTGACAAAGTGCCTATAATCAACAATTTAAATCTAGAAGTGTAACATACAGATATATGTTAGATGCAAATATAGTATACATATTCTCAAAATCTCCAATCACTTTGTCCTATATGCTCAATACCACCCCCCCCTTTTTTTTAATATGTATACATATATAAGCCCGGATTCACAGACATTGGCGCATATTTATGCCGGCGTAGCATATACAGTGCCTTGCGAAAGTATTCGGCCCCCTTGAACTTTGCGACCTTTTGCCACATTTCAGGCTTCAACCATTAAGATATAAAACTGTAATTTTGTTTGAAGAATCAACAACAAGTGGGACACAATCATGAAGTGGAACGAAATGTATTGGATATTTCAAACTTTGTTAACAAATAAAAAACTGAAAAATGGACGTGCAAAATTATTCAGCCCCCTTAAGTTAATATTTTGTAGCGCCACCTTTTGCTGCGATTACAGCTGTAAGTCGCTTGGGGTATGTCTCTATCAGTTTTGCACATTGAGAGACTGAAATTTTTGCCAATTCCTCCCTGCAAAACAGCTCGAGCTCAGTGAGGTTGGATGGAGAGCGTTTGTGAACAGCAGTTTTCAGTTCTTTCCACAGATTCTCGATTGGATTCAGGTCTGGACTTTGACTTGGCCATTCTAACACCTGGATATGTTTATTTGTGAACCATTCCATTGTAGATTTTGCTTTATGTTTTGGATCATTGTCTTGTTGGAAGACAAATCTCCGTCCCAGTCTCAGGTCTTTTGCAGATTTTATCAGGTTTTCTTCCAGAATGGTCCTGTATTTGGCTCCATCCATCTTCCCATCAATTTTAACCATCTTCCCTTTCCCTGCTGAAGAAAAGCAGGCCCAAACCATAATGCTGCCACCACCATGTTTCACAGTGGGGATGGTGTGTTCAGGGTGATGAGCTGTGTTGCTTTTACGCCAAACATAATGTTTTGCATTGTTGCCAAAAAGTTCGATTTTGGTTTCATCTGACCAGAGCACCTTCTTCCACATGTTTGGTGTGTCTCCCAGGTGGCTTGTGGCAAACTTTAAACAACACTTTTTATGGATATCTTTAAGAAATGGCTTTCTTCTTGCCACTCTTCCATAAAGCCCAGGTTTGTGCAGTATACGACTGATTGTTGTCCTATGGACAGAGTGTCCCACCTCAGCTGTAGTTCTCTGCAGTTCATCCAGAGTGATCATGGGCCTCTTGGCTGCATCTCTGATCAGTCTTCTCCTTGTATGAGCTGAAAGTTTAGAGGGACGGCCAGGTCTTCGTAGATTTGCAGTGGTCTGATACTCCTTCCATTTCAATATTATCGCTTGCACAGTGCTCCTTGGGATGTTTAAAGCTTGGGAAATCTTTTTGTATCCAAATCCGGCTTTAAACTTCTCCACAACAATCTCGGACCTGCCTGGTGTGTTCCTTGTTCTTCATGATGCTCTCTGCGCTTTAAACGGACCTCTGAGACTATCACAGTGCAGGTGCATTTATACGGAGACTTGATTACACACAGGTGGATTCTATTTATCATCATTAGTCATTTAGGTCAACATTGGATCATTCAGAGATCCTCACTGAACTTCTGGAGAGAGTTTGCTGCACTGAAAGTAAAGGGGCTGAATAATTGCACGCCCAATTTTTCAGTTTTTTATTTGTTCAAAAAGTTTGAAATATCCAATAAATTTCGTTCCACTTCATGATTGTGTCCCACTTGTTGTTGATTCTTCAATTTTTTTTTACAGTTTTATATCTTTATGTTTGAAGCCTGAAATGTGGCAAAAGGTAGCAAAGTTCAAGGGGGCCGAATACTTTCGCAAGGCACTGTATCTTTTACGCTACGCCGGCGCAGCGCACAGAGGCAAGCACTGGATTCACAAAGCACTCGCCCCCAAATCTACGCTGGGTTTCCTCGGCGTAAGCCAGCATAGGTGGAAGTGGGCGTGAGCCATGTAAATGATGGACTGAGCGTCATAAAGATACAAATAACGTACGGCGCATGCGCCGTCCCGTGGACGCATCCCAGTGCGTATGCTCAGAATCACGTCGGAACTACTCCCTAAGATACGACGGATCACTGCCTACGACGTGAATGTAACCTACGCCTAGTCATATTCACGTACAACGTAAACGACAAAAGATACGACGACTTGTGTTCACTGGTCCATACCTTTGCATAAGTTGCGCCTCCTATATGGGGAATAACTTTACGCCGGACGCACGACTTACGCAAACCGCGTATATTATGCGCCGGGCGCAACTACGTTCGTGAATCGGCGTATCTCACTCATTTGCATATGTGCATAGAAAATTAATGGGAGCGGCAAATGCGCCCAGCGTAAATATGCGCCTACGATACGACGGCGTAGGCAAGTTACGTCGGTCGTATAAAGCCTATTTTTAGGCGTATCTCAGATTGTGGACACAGCGCACAGATACGACGGCGCATAGTTACACTTACGTGGCGTATCTTGAGATACGTCGGCATAAGTGCTTTGTGAATCCGGGCCATAATAGTATATAAACCTTTTTCTCAGAACCACAATTGGCCATTGGTGCCTTCCCCCATCCTCTGTTCGTGGAATTTTATACACATTGGAAGTAATTGCTGCCTTGGATCTCTCTCTTCAGCCTCCCGATAGCCCAGTCAGAAATGATGGACCCATCTGGTATGTGCACATGGCTGACTGTATTTGTGGGCTGTTTTTCTTAGGGTCCCCCCCTGCATCCCCCTTTTTTTCCCTTTCTCCTTCTGTCCAATGGGATAGGAAATTTTGAGAATATGTGTATTATATTTGCATCTAATAAATAAATAAAATTTTAGATTAAATTTGTTGATACTAGGCACTTTGTCAGACAAAGACATTTCTAACCCTAAGGAAGCGTCTGCAACACTCGTAGGAAGACAATACTTCAATTGGTTCTGACTATTGCCTCAATGGTTTTATGTATGGTTGACTAAGGCATAGTTTTTCCTACTGATTGTACAAGTTTTTATATTTTTGTAATAAAATGATGGATTTTGTATATCATATATGTTATTTATCAAAACTGATATACTGAGGGACCATCCATGAAGACCCACATGTTCCTATCTTTTTCTTATTCAATATTTTTTTGAGTTGATGATCCTTCAGTGTTGAGCTGTTTCAGCCATTAGACGTTAGGTACGTTTGTGGCAAAGGCAATGCACCTATTTTTCACACTTATGCCGCGTACACACGCTCGGAATTTCCGACAACAAATGTTTGAAGGGAGCTTTAGGTCGGAAATTCCGACCGTGTGTAGGCTCCTTCGGACATTTGTTGTTGGAATTTCCGACAACAAAAAATCCGTTCTCGTAAATTCCGAGTGTGTGCAGACAATTCCGATGCACAAAATTCCATGCATGCTCTGAATCAAATACGTAAGCGTTTTCGTAATGAAGATAGCACATTCGTCATTCTGTAACGGACTGAAAAGCATGAGGCTGCAAAAGGCGAATCGTCTCTGACCAAACTTTTTCTAACACAACTGGTAATGAACTTCCCTTTTCTAGTGCCGTCGTACGTGTTGTACGTCACCACGTTCTTGATGTTCGGAATTTCCGACAATATTTGTGTGACCGTGTGTATGCAAGACAAGTTTGAGCCAACATCCGTCGGAAATGTATCCACGGTTTTGTTGTTGGAATGTCCGATCGTCTGTACGCGGCATAAGTCTTTAAATCCCCTTCCAACCAACGAGTACGTCCAACATCACATATGCACACCAACACAAGCTAACACACACATTTACACTCATGCCTACGAGCAAAACATGCCATGACCAAAAGACTACAAGTCACGTGACACTCTACAGATGGATGGTGCAGGCCATGCCCCTGGCTGTGCATACAAGGATCCTAGAGGTACAGTACACCCGCATTCTAAAATGTCTCTTGGAGCTGAACTATGATTTTTTTCCCCTTTGCCTAAAAAAAGAATAGAAACCTTGTTGCTGTTCAAATGCCAAACATAACATTGCAAGTAGTCAGGAGCAAAAGTTGTGGAGAGTACAGGTGGAGCCTGATGGATTCCAGCACTAGCAGCTCTACAATCCTTCTATATGACCTGCTCCTCAACCAGTTCCCGCTGGTCGGATTTGTGTAGAGTTACCCTTTATTGATGCCTGATTAATGTTCAATCCTCACAAATTTTCTTTGTCTCAGCCTTACATTATTCTAAGGCTATAAAAAGAAAGTAAACGCAATTTAAACTCAGCAGCTGCTCGGGACGTCCTGTCTAAAACACATTATTCTGTCAGCATATTATTTTCTTTGGAAAAAATAGCAGTTCCAGTAGTTGAAGTCAATGTAGCGGTAAAAAAAAATTGCTACAGGTGCTTCAGAGTTCATCCACAGGATAAAGGGGGGCTGAGGCTCCCTCAGAAAGGGATGTTAATGTCAGTAATGACTAACTGATTTGCTCGGGCTGGGATTGCTTTACAGAACATTTTCTGTTTTATAGAACTTTTTATTTCTTCTCCATGTTTGCAGAGAAGCTATCTGACCCCATTAATTGTGGAAATATTTGGCTGCAACAGGATGTTGATGATCTTTCCTAGGTCCTATCAAAAATATCAGAAAATTATCTTGAAATCTAAAACCAGATTGTGCTCTAACACTATTAATCACAAAACTTCAGGGAACATGGGGGGTAGAAGTTACTTCTCCCCCCGATCCTTTACAGCAATATAAGCTTCCATCTTAGCCTCAGTTTGATTTGCAGTTTCCGTGGGGCTGCACATGTGATCAGTTATGACACCAGCCATTTGATGACTTGACAGTTTGGTTGAGAGCACAGCGAACATGACAATTATCATTCACTGTATACTTTGAATATAAAGTGTTTGTAAACCTATGAAAAAAAAAATGCCTTTTTAACCACTTGCCGACCAGCTCACGCACATTTAAGTCTGGCTCCTTCCCACGAATTGACGTACCTGTACGTCGGCTCTCTCCTAAGAGAGATAGCAGGTACATGCGTGCCCGGACCCGATGTGCATGGCCACCCGCGATCGCAGGCACTAGAGTCGGAATGGGGATCTGTGTATGTAAACACACAAGTCCCCATTCTAACAAGGGAGGAGAGACAGATCTGCTGTTCCTAGTAATTAGGAACAGCGATATGTCTCCTCCTCCAGTCAGTCCCATCCCCCAACAGTTAGAAACACTCATGAGGGAACATAAATAACCCCTTGATCGCCCCTAGTGTTAACCCCTTCCCTGCCAGTGACATTTATACAGTAATCAGTGGCTATCTGTAGCTCTGATCCCTTTATAAATGTCAATGGTCCCAAAAAAGTGTCAAAAGTGTCTGATCTGTCCGCCGCAATGTCGCAGTCCCGCTAAAAATCGCTGAACGATGCAATTACTAGTAAAAAAAAAATAACAAAAATGCCATAAATCTATCCTCTATTTCAGTGGTCATCAACCCTGTCCTCAGGGCTCACTAACAGACCAGGTTTTATGTATTACCTAGGAGAGATGCAGACTAGAATACTGCAATCACTGAGCGGCAAATTAAATGATATCACCTGTAATGTATTTCAGTTATCTTGCAAACCTGGCCTGTTAGTGGGCCCTGAGGACAGGGTTGATGACCACTGCTCTATTTTGTAGATGCTGTAACAATTATTATACACTCATTGCGATATATTTTTACCAAAAATTTGTAGAAGAATACATATCGGCCTAAACTGATAAAGAAATTCATTTTCTAAAATAATTTTTTTGGGATATTTATTATAGCAAAAAGTTAAAAATAGTTGTCACTCTTTTTTTTGTTTATAGAGCAAAAAATAAAAACCGCAGAGGTGATCAAATACCACCAAAAGAAAGCTTTCTTTGTGGGGGAATAAAAGGACATCAATTTTATTTTGGTAAAGTGTCGCAAGACCGCACAATTGTCAGTTAATTTGTAAAAGTAGTTATAATGTATACATAAAAGAAGAAGGGGAGGATGTTTTTTATAAGAATCCATTAGGGGTTAACTAAGGGTTAATAAGGGGAAGATACGAACCACATTTATATTTTTAATATATATAGTGCATATATAGTGCATTCATAAAGTATTCAGACCCTCATTTACTTTTTTAAATGTTGCATCCTAATACTACAGTTGTTTAAATAATTTATTTTTCTCTCACCCTCGGTACCCCAAAATGTTTTAGGTTTAAGCCCTGTACACACGATCGGATATCTGATGGACACCGTCGGTCAAAAATCTGACCGTGCCCAAACGCGGTGGCGTAAAACACTACGACATTGTAAAGGCTTACCTTGGTTGGAGTCCATAATGCAGAGTTGTTTGCTCACCCTTGCAAGTACACACAGCCCACAGTAACAAGGTAAGATGCTACCTAAGCTGTGAGTCTGTGCACGGTGGCTTGATAGGGATTTGCCAAAGGATAGTCGAAGTAAAGCTGTGGTCAGGGATTCCAGAATTTAGAATAAACGATCAAGATAGCCAGGGTCAGAAGCCGGAGTTACAGCTGTAAATAAAGGCACAGATCAATCCGCGCTACTCCCAAAAAGTACAATTGAAATAATGTTGAATATAAATAGTGATAAAAAATAAAAAGTGAAGTGCTGCACTCAAAAATATAGGAACCTAATATTGGGCTCCAGAAGACATATGGAAACAAAAAATACAAGTGCGATACTATCATAGCATCAAAGCCATTGTTGACCAATGTGCATAGTGAATGGAATGCATAAAAAAAAAAAAAAAGAGTTGGTGAAATAAATGAAAATATAAATATAAATACAAATAAAAAAAGTCTCTGTGTGACAAATGACCACAAGTGTTGTAAAGCAGTAGGTGCAATTAGTCCAATCGCAAAGCAGCTGATTTTCAAAAAATCTTATACTCTTCATAAACACTTGTTCCTATGGCGATATCAGCAGGCAGGTAATTTAAATCCAAAAAGATATAGGATGGCCGCTTACCAGAACATTGTACCCTCAAGGGGTTATTGGGCACTCAGAGGGCTGTAATTCCGTGGATCCCGGGAAGTACTCCAATGCTGTGTCTCAGCTCCCTTCTTGGACCTTCAGGATTGGAAGATATGCCGTTCCGTGTGCTCAAATGTATTCCTTATGCTCAAACAATGAGTGGGATTAGAAGGAGAGGATAAAGCACTTCATGGTGCAGTAGGTTTAAAAAAAGATTTTATTTTCTTCAGTATGACACTGACAGATGGTAAAACAAATTCACCCTGCACACACGGATCCTCATGAATCAAAAGATACGATGTCAGCGTGTGTAACAGCTGACGGCTGCGATGCAGTCCGAACAGCTGATGAGCGTAGTGACGTCGAATGCTAGGCTCCGCCCGACACAGCGTTTCGTCCAAACGGGCTTCAGCGGGGAAAGGAGGCGTAGGAGTTACAGCTGTAGCTGTAGCAGAACACAGGAACACAGGAACACAGGAACACAGGAGCCTTTGGACAGGACAGGACAGAACAATGAACTGACAAATCCCTCAGAGTGAGGCAGTGTTTTATACCCTAGTTGATTGGGTAACCTGCCTTTAGCTGAACCAGGAGAGACAGGTGCAGATTGCAAGGAGATCCAGAGAAGGGCGATCAGCACATCATTCAGAACCAAGCTTAGATGGAAAGCAGGCAGAATACCAATCTGAGGAGTGGCTCAGAGGCAAAGAACTGAAGTAGCAACAGAGAGGTTCAATACCACCCAGAGCCACTTGGGGTGCGACAATGCCTAGTCGTCTGCTTGGCACGGTAGGGACTGTGACAGATGTGCTGAGAAAAATTAAGTTCAATGCTTCCAAGCATGCGTAGACTTGATTCTGAGCATGTGTGGATTTTTGGCCAATGGACTTCCACACAGACGATCATTTTTTTCGTTTTTTTATCCATAGGAAAATTTTAAAACATGTTCTATTTTTTTTTACTGATGGAAAACAAACCGATGGGGCCCACACACGAAAGGTTTGTCCGATGAAAATGGTCCATTGGTCCGTTTTCATCAGACAAACCGATCGTGTGTACAGAGCTTTAGAAATGTTTGCAAATGTATAAAAAAGGAAAAACTGAAGTGTCACATTGGCATAAGTATTCAAACCCTTTCCCACAACACTTGAAATTTAGCTTAGATGCCTCCCACTTCTCTTGATCATTGCTGAGATGTTTCTAAACATTGATTAGATTCCATTAGTGGTAAATTAAATTGATTGGACATAATGGACTCTCTATAAAAGGCCTCACAGCTGACAATGCGTACTGTATCAGAGCAAAAGGAATTGCCTGCAGAGCTCAGAGACAGGATTATTGCAAGGCACTGGAGGTTCCCAAGAGCACAATGGCTGTGACGGGAGGGCCCGTGGAACCCAGAATCCCTTGGAGAGGTTGGGAGATCCTTGTTTCAGCTCCCCATGCACCTCTTATGTCTAAGTCACCCTCTGGTCAGACTTGTTGTCACCGAGCTTCACACAGTATATTTTACATTATCATAACTATAAACACAGGACACCTTCACACAATAGCAGGAGCTCCAGTAGGAGTCGGCCTGTCCTCCATAATTCACAATTGGAAGAAGTTTGGCACAGTCAAACTGAGCAAATGGGGGAAAAGGGCCTTTGTAAGAAAGGTGACCAAGAAGACGATGGCTAAGCTCCAGAGATCCTGCTTGGAGATGGGACACAGTTCCAGAAAGAATTTTAACTGCAGCTCTCCACCAATCTTGGCTTTATGGCTAGACGGAAGCCTTGCCTCAGTGAAAGACACATAAAAGCCCTTGGAGTTGCAAAAAAGCACACAAAGGACTCTCAGATTGTGAGGAACAAGATTCTCTGGTCTGATGAAACCAAGATTGAACTGTTTGGCTTCTACTCTAAACGTTATGTCTTGCGAAACCAAGCGCCTGCTCAAAACCATCCCAACAGTGAAGCATGGTAGTGGCAGCATCATGCTGCGGGGGTGTTTTTCAGAAGAAGGGACTGGACGACTGGTCGATGTTCCGGAAAAGCTGATTGGAGAAAAATCCAGAGATATACTCAATGAAAACCTGTTGCACAGCGCTCAAAACTTCAAACTGGGCCAAAGGTTTGCCTTGCAACACAACAATGATCCTTAGCACACAGCCAAGACAACACAGGAGTGGCTTAGGGACAAATGTATATGTTCATTTTCAATTTTGAGGTTGAGTGGTTGGAACTAGCATACTAACATAGCATAAATACAATTAAAGCACTTAAAGGGGTTGTAAACCTTTGTGTTTTTTCACCTTAATGCATCCTAGGGTTAGAAGGGTCCTGCTCGTGAGAGAATAACAATCTTAAATATAGGGGTAAATGTAAGTTTTATGAAGAAAGGAAAGTTAACTTAGGTAGAAGTGAGTTAGGCTTCCTTGAAGAGATGAATTTTCAGGGACAGATGGACACATTGTGATTCCATCCAGAAGATGGAAGAAGCTCCGGAGAAGTCTTGGAGGCAAACATGGGAGGAGGTGATGAGGGAGTACAGTAAAGCCTCGTACACATGACAGAGTTTCTTGGCAAAAACCAGCAATAAACTTGCTGGGAGATATTTTTTTGCAGAGGAAACAGGCCGTGTGTACATTTTCATCGAGGAAACTGACGTGCCAAAAAGAGAGCATGTTCTCTATTTCCTTGACGGGAATAGAGAAATTGGCTTGTCGAGTTCCTCGACAGCCTAATAAGGAACTCGATGAGGAAAACGATGTGTTTCGCCTGTCGAGTTCCTCGGCCGTGTGTACGAGGCTTAAGGTGACCATCTTACTATAAAACCCATTACTGACATTTACCTTCAAATTGCCCTCAAAGAAGACAATCACAAAAAAATCTTTACTTCTGGATGAAGGGTGACTGTGTCAGACTTTTTTTTAACCTCTAAAGCCCTGTACACACGGCCCAGATTCGCGTCAGGAAAAAAACGTTGTTTTTCCTGATGAGATTCCTGGCAAGATTCTCTTACCGGCCGAGTGTACCGCCGTTCTTTTGAATGGCACGATTGTGGTGATGTCAGCGATTACGACGAGCATGCGCTCGTCACGTTGGATGTCGTCGCCGCCATCTTGCTTCACCCTACCTATGCCTTGGAAGCTACCGCGCATGCGTCAAAGTCATTTCGAGCGTGCGCGGGTTTCCACAGAGACAGGTAAGTATACAAACGCTTGGGTTTCTCGGCAGGAAAACACTGCCAAGAATCACGACGAGAAAATAGAGAGCAGGTTCTCTATTTTTCTCGTCTAGATTCTGGGCAGTTTTCTTGACGTAAAACCTCAAAGCCTCGTACACACGCTCGGTTTACTCGGCAAGAAAGCTCTGCCAGCAGTTTTCTTGTTGTTTCTTGCCGAGAAAACCGTGCGTGTGTACAAGGCTTTAAACCCCAATACCTTTCAGCACACTCTGGTAACTATTGCATGGCAGTAAAATTGGAGTTGAAGCAAGAGGAAAATTACATAGGGGGGGTATACGGTAAGGTGGCCCAACAAGAAGGTTGTGTCTGCAGGGCCTGCGTGAGATTGGAGTGTACCTTTTAAAACAAAAACTAGGTAAGACCTCTTTTAAACCCCCATCATTAGTTAGTCTCACTCTTATGTATGGAAAACCATAATACCCTCTTGTCCCCCATATTCTGTATTTTTTTTTTCCACTACAGGTTTAATTAGAAAACATCTTTGAACAAGAATACTTCCTGCTTCTGTAATAATTAGCATATATTACTAAATGTTACAAGTTTGGTAACACTGCATTACCATACATGAATTTGTAAGCTTCTACATGAAGCCTCTAAGCTGTTATGATAGCTTTTACTAGACTAATTTATTCCAAGTACGATACTTAGATCCACTTGATGCACTTTATTCATATTACTGATTAATCCATTTCTCAATTATCTTAAAAATGATCTCAAATAGAAAAATACTTGAGATGTGCGGCTTTGCTGTGTGTGAAGTGGTTGCTCCAAGTGCTCTGCTCAGTTATACAGTAAATGCTATGATTAATACAGGTGTAATGTTTTGTCTCCTACTTCTGCCATGTAAATATACTACAGGAACAGGGAGCCATATTCGTTCACATTAAATACTATATTGTTTGAAAGTTTATTAAACAAGAACTCCATTTTATTAAAGTGGCATGATATGTTTTAAAGCTGAACACTAAGGTAATATAAAAAACAAAAAATAATGAAGGTCCGAGCCATTCAATTCTGGTTTAAATATTCTATTTAAGTAGGTACTCAAAAAAAGTATCTTCTATTACCATCATCCTCCTCTAAATCTCTAAATTCCAGTTATTTGCTGCTGTGATCTGACTTCCTTTTACAGGGTGACTATGTTCATTCTCCATGGTCCCACTGTATGTAGGAACGTAGCCACTCTGCTCTGCTCACTCCCGAGATGAACTTTGGACTAAGGGAAATTTTTGGCAGACCTGATCGGACCAGGAGGTAGGCAAACTCAAAGGAACTTATGGACCATCCGATCACCATCAGGTGGAAAACTGACAAGTGCACCTGATCAGATCACCCGTGTGAAAGGACCCTAAGGCCGGGTTCACACTTGTATGACATACTCTCTGACTTTGGGAGCACATGCCGATTGACGTGTGTAAATCAATGGTTCCCTATGAGAGCCGTCTTAACCACTTGCCGACCGACGCACGACTATTTACCTGGACAGAATGGCACGGGCAGGCAGATTGGCATACAGGTACGTCCCTTTAAATATGCCGCCCAGCGGGCGCATGTGCTTGCGGCCCACGATTGTGGTCGGCAAGAGCAGAACAGGGCAATGCCTTTGTAAACAAGGCATTCCTCTATTCTGCCTAGTGACACTGTCACTGAGGACCGTTCCCCATGATCAGTAACGGTCATCAGTGATGTGTCACGTGTAGCTACGCCCCCTAACAGTAAGAATCACTTTCTAGGGAACACTTAACCCCTGCAGTGCCACCTAGTGGTTAACCCCTTCACTGCCAGTGACAACTTTACAGTAATCAGTGCATTTTGATCGCACTGATCGCTGTAAAAATGACAATGGTCCCAAAATAGTGTCAAAAGTGTCCGATGTGTCCGTCATAATGTCATAGTCATGATAAAAATCGCTGATCGCCGCCATTACTAGTAAAAAAAAATATTTTTTTATAAAAATGCCATAAAACAGTCCCCTATTTTGTAGACGCTATAACTTTTGCGCAAACCAATCAATAAACGCTTATTGTGTTTTTTTTTTACCAAAAACATGTAGAAGAATACGTATCGGCCTAAACTGTGGAAATGTATATATATATATTATAGCAAAAATATTGTTTTTTTTTTTCAAAATTGTCGCTCTTTTTTGTTTATAGAGCAAAAAATAAAAACCGCAGAGGTGATCAAATACCACCAAAAGAAAGTTCTATTTGTGGGAAAAAAAGGACGTCAATTTTGTTTGGGAGCCACGTCACACGGCCGTGCAATTGTCAGTTAAAGCGATGCAGTGCTGAATCACAAAAAATGGCCGGTCATTGACAATCAAAATGGCTCGGGGCTGAAGTGGTTAACTGGTCCGACACAAGTCGTTCCAGCTTTGAAAAAGGTTCCTGCACTACTTTGGTCTGACTTTGGTCCTTCTTCAGCCCATTCAATATCATCGAAGTCAGATCAAAGTCAGATCCCTGTCCTAACCATCCGATGTGTGTAATCCAACATGGTGATTACAGCAGCAGTAAAAGGGATTGTTTTAATTGGTCAAAGGACAAGTCAGACTAAAATCTTGTCTTGTTCATTCAAGCCAGATGGAAGTAGGACCGATGTAGGACCATGTCACAGGGCAAAGTAGGATGACAGTTGTACAAAAGTTGTGTCATACCCGTGTGAACCCGGCCTTACTCTATGTTTTAAGCAGCAACAGTTTTCTGTTCTTTATGGAAAAGGGTTTAAAGCATGTGAATAAAAGTTGACTGTTGACTGTTGACTGTTGACCGTCTCTGGACAGTTTAGTCTGCATATATAGGGCCGGATTTACAAAGAGTTACGCCGGCGTATCAGTAAATACGCCGACGTAACTCGCAATCTAAGCCCGTCGTAAGTTTAAGTGTATGCTCAAACTGAGATACACTTAAACCTAGCTCAGATACGACGGCCTGCTCCGTCGTATCTTAGGGTGCAATTTTTCCGCTGGCCACTAGGTGGCGCTTCCGTTGATTTTGGCGTAGAATATGTAAATTACTAGATACGCAGATTCACAAACGTACGCTTGCCCGTCGTAGGAAAAGATACGCCGTTTCCGTAAAAGATACGCCGCATAAAGATAAACATGCCCCCTAGGTGGCGTAGTCAATGTTAAGTATGGCCGTCGTTCCCGCGTCAAAATTTGAAAATTTTACGTAGTTTGCGTAACTCGTCCGTAAATGGGGCTAGACGTAATTTACGTTCACGTCGAAACCAATGACGTCCTTGCGGCGTACTTTAGAGCAATGCACACTGGGAAATTCCACGGACGGCGCACCAAAAGTTAACATAAAACACGCCCCCTCATCCTCATTTAAATTACGCGCGCTTACGCCGGCCCCATTTACGATACGCCGCCGTAACTTAGGAGGCAAATGCTTTGTGAATACAGCACTTGCCTCTCTGACTTACGGCGGTGTATCGTAAATACGATACGCTGCGCCGCCGTAACAAACCCCCTACCTGAATCCGGCCCATAGTCTTCATTAAGGTGAAAAAACACTAATCTTTACAACCCCTTTAACTGTATAGTGCTATTATTATAGGTTTTACTACCATACAGTTAAAGGGGTTGTAAAGGTTCGTGTTTTTTCACCTTAATGCATTCAATGTGTTCCACGGAGTGCTGGCGTTGATTAGATAGATTGATAGCAGCACAGCCATTGGCTCCCACTGCTGTCAATCAAATCGAATGATGCAGGCGCCGGGGGGCGGGGCCAAGTCATACATTCAGCAGCTACTGTATGACTCAGGAGCGCACCTGCAAGGTAACCCCCTCGGGAGAGAGCTTCCCAGAAGGGGTTATCTAATGCTGGGGGGAGCTGCAAGAGCCACAGAGGGACCAGAACACGTGGATTTAAGTATGATATGTTTGTTATTTACATTTTTTTAAATCGAACCTTTAGTATCCCTTTAAAAGAATACAATATTAGTGGGTCTTTAATCCTGATTGGTTGCTTCAGGCTCCCGTATTTAGCACACCACTGTTTGCCAATAAATACGCTTCTGTGTTCCCAGGTCATTAATGATGTGCAGCAATTGAAAGTTTTAAGCAAGACTGGTATCATTATGACTTCATCAACACCAAAAGCCAAAACGCAACTGCTAGAAAAACATAATTAATGCCACAGAAACAATACAGGCTACCAACATCTCAAGGTTAAGAAAACACCGTTTTCAATAAATGAGGACACACATGTTCCAACATTACATTATATCTTTAGTTTATAATACAAACTCCCTCTGTTGGAAGCACAATGCCTTTTTTTTCTTTGGTCTACATTTCCATTCTAATCCCAGAAGCCCTTTTTCTCCACCCCTATCACAGATGTCTAATGAAATTTGGAGGTCTCTTGTCACTCTAAAAGCCAGGAGTGCTTTGGAGATGCCAGCAATTAATGCACAAAACTGATAAAAAGGACTGTGATTTACAAAGCAGCTAGAGATAATTGAAGTACCTGCATCTCATGCTTTTCATCGAGTCTATTTTCTTGCTCAATAAAGCAACTCCAATGAACCCGCCATTCGGGTTAGCAACGGCAAAGTAAATTGCACACTGAACGCTGATGCTAGTTAAGGAGACTGGGACTGAGGCGGGGAGAGAATGAACAATTTCACCTTTGTGGCCTTGGAACTCACAATGTTGTTAATTAGGAAGACACAGGTAGAGCCACAAGCGGCAGTATCTTGCGATGGTCTAGCCCGTCCATAGAGCTTCTATATCAGACAGGTGTGGTGATATGTCATTCATAACGGGGCTGTATTCCATGAGTAAATGGGTCTTCCTGGAAGCACCTGTCGCTGGTGGATATAATGAATTATTTTTAGCTGACATTATTCATTTCCATAAGGCACTGGCATTTACAGCATCAATGTGAGATGAATATAATCAGATCAGCATAGGTCTAACGTATGACGATGCAAACTCACAGGCTTACGATGCAAACATGGCGTGCATCCTTTGTCAACTTCAAGCAAAACCTTTTTACTGAGACAACTTGGTTAAAGTGTAAAGCCTCGTACACACGACCGAGTTTCTCGGCAAAAACCAGCAAGAAACTTGCTGGGAGATATTTTTTTGCCGAGGAAACTGGTCGTGTGTACATTTTCATAGAGGAAACTGTCGAGAACCTCGTCGAGCCAAAAAGAGAGCAAGTTCTCTATTTCCTCAACGGGAGTCTGATTTGGCTCGTCGAAATCTTGGTCGGCTGGTTTCCGACGAGAAACTGGAGCGTGTGTATGCTAAGAAACCCACGCTTGCTTAGAATAAAGTATGAGACGGGAGTAAAAGTAGCATTTGTAATGGAGATAACAGATTTTTAAAGCTGTAACAGACTAAAAAGTGCAAATCGTCTCTTACCAAACTTTTATTTAACACACAAACACATGAAATTAGCAAAAGCAGCCCCAAGAGTTTAGCCAGTGGAATCGAACTTCCCCTGCCGTTGTATGTGTTGTATGTCACCGCGTTTGAGAACGAGGTGATTTTGGCTTGACTGTGTGTCTTCTCGGATCCTTTCCTTCTTCCACTGTGCCCAATCTATCTCCTGATAAGACAGAGCCTTTTGAGCCAGATTATTGCCCAACTGCAGCAGTAGATTGTAACTGTTTCTTGTAAACTGCATCTAAAATTGACTGTGATATAAGAATGTTTTTTAAATATGGCTCAATATGTGATATTAAGTAAAAAAAATCACATATACCTAGTGAAGTGAATAGCCTCAGATGATACACAGAGATTATTATTACTATACAGGAAAATACAGTTGTTAGGTGTGGGCAGTATAGGCTACACTGAAGAGGAAGGTTTTCAGGGATCGTCTATAAGCTAACAGAGTAGGAGATAATCGGACAGATTGGGGCTAAGGAGTTCCATAGGATGGGAGAGGCTATGGAAAAGTTCTGGAGGCAAGAATGGGAGGAGGTAAACAGGGAGCTAGAGAGCAGGAGGTCTTAAAGGATAGATCAGAGTCTGGGATTACACCTAGAACCTTGACAAGCACGGATGGGCTCATCTTTTTTCCATTGATTTTGACAGAGAGATCAGGGAAAGGGGCATGTGGAGAAGGAAAAATTATAAGTTAGGTTTTGGATAGATTGGGTTTGAGGAAGTGGTGTGACATGACTGATATATCTGTTAGTAAATTAGTGATACGTGAGAAGACTGAGCGGAGGGGTAGAGAGATAGATTTGGGTGTCGTCAGCGTGGAGATTGTATTGGAAGCCCAGCTGACCCAGGGAGGAGGTATAGATTGAAAATAGGAGGGGTCCAAGAACAGAACCTTGGGGGACCCCAAGAGAGAAATGAAAAGGAAGTAGAATTGTAAGTAACGCTAAAAATGTGCGGTTGGATAAGTAGGGAGAGAACAAGTGACAGTTACAGTCACGAAGACCAAAGGCATGTTGTTTTTTGAAGAGGAGTGGGTGGTCGACCGTATTAAAGGCAGCAGAGAGATCCAGGAGTAGGAGTACGGAATAGCGTCTATTGGTCTTGGCTGTTAGTAGATTGTTTGTAAGTTTTAGGAGAGCAGTTTTTGTGGCGTCTTGAGGGTGAAATCCAGACTGCAGGGGATAAAGAAGGGTATTCTCGGTGAGTTGGTCGCTCAGTCGATTGTAGACCAGACGATCAAGGAGTTTGGATAAAAATTGCTGGGGTCCAGTGAGGACTTTTTAAGTATGGAGCTGACTAGTGCAGGTTTAAGAGAGTTGGGGAACATGCCAGAAAAGAGGGAGAGATTGAAGATGTGGGTAGAGAGTGTAGCCAGAGGGTGAACGTAGCATTTGCGAGGGAAAAGGGTTCAGAGGGCAAGTGGTTAGCTGGACTTTAGCAAGTAGTTTAGAAACCTTGTCTATAGTGGTGGGATTGAATGAGGGAAGTAATGGTTGTCCTGTAAAGCGTAGAAGGTATCTGTACAGCAGAGCTCTCCTCACAAATTGTATCAATCTTATGTTTGAAGTGATTAGTTATCTCCTGGGCAGTGAGTGTGTTAGTGGGTGGAGGCAGTGGAGGACGAATTAGAGAGTGGAAGGTAAAGAAGAGTTCACGGGGATGGGATGATAAGTTGTTAATGAGAGTGATAAATTTTTAGCTCATTATGAGCAACAAAAATGCTAAAGAAGCTCCAAAATCTTTTTTTCAATTCGATTTTTGCGACGCAACAAAATGCATGGCAAAACACACATTTGCTAACTGTGCTTTGGGGGGGCCACATTGCAGCCAGAGTCCCCCCACATTGCAGTCAGAGTCCCCCCCCACGTTGTAGCCAGAGTCCCCCCACATTACAGCCTACCTGTGCTGGGTAGGAGAGGAGCCGGAGCCGCGTTGTTCAAAGCGGGGGGAACATTACACCTTTCAATTCAATAGCTGTGCGTCATATACAGCCCCTCCCCCTTGCCTGGGAAACTTTGATAGACAGATCACCCATCCAATCCTGGGATGGGTAATCTGTCTATCAAAGTGCATGGACAAGTGGGAGTGGCTGTATATGACGTGCACGGTGGGGAACACAGCTATTGAATTGAAAGCTGTAATGTTCCCCGCACTCTGAACAACCAGACGGCGGCGGTGGCGGCGACTCTGCTCTCCTCTCCCCCCCCTGCTCCCAGGCAGCCCACACTCGCCAGCCCTCAAAATTTACTCGCAAAATGCGAGCAGGTGAGTGTAAATTTTGAGGGCTGCAGTAGTCCATGCTGGTAATCTTCATGGCTTGGATGTCCCCTGGAATCCCAGAGCCTTCATCGGACTGCAAGTCACAGCAGTCCCAACTCATGAGTCAAGCCAAACGCAGGAACAGTTGCTCTCTGCACCTCAGCCATTCCCCTCTTTATACCACAGGTGAGTTGGCTGGGACCAAAAAAACCTGGGAACTGAGCACACCAAACTTAACCTTTTCCCCCAGCTTGAGCTATCTGCTGACTTACTAAATCTGTATTAACACAACCTGCCTACATTTGCCCTCCCCTTTTCGTGAGCTGCCATGGCTGTGACTACAGCAATAAATAAATACAACAATTTTTACAACTGTTAAAACATTGCAGCCGTAAAAGCAGAACATTAAGTCTTTTCTTTGAACATAATAGTCTAGGTCAGGCAGTCCTATGACCATCATTTGGAAAATGACTGGATAGTCTGGTTTGACCAGTTCAATCCAATCCATAAAGATGTGAGGCTAAATGTTCCAGTCTTGATAAATTTGGTGAAATTGGGCCTCAGTCTTGATAAATCTGGTACCAAAATCCTCTGAGGTGTTCTGGTTCTTTGAGTCTCTCCCAGATGGCCTGGCTATAGGTTTTAGGATGGTCTTCCTCCAGCTGGTCAGACAATGTTGGTGCATTGTGCCTCCTATGACCAGCAACCTTCATGTTATTTATTATTATTATTGTTTCTGTTATAAGGAATGTTAAAATGTGTGGTTTTATTAATAAATGGTCACATTTTCTCCATATTTGTGTGGTTATTTGGTTACATAAAGTGTATTTTGGAGGGTATCAGTGGTACTTTAATGGGGCTGTGAACATCGGTGCTACCCTAGTCAAGACCATGTGCTTACCAAGGCATGGGTAAACTTCACAAACAATGGAGCAGAGTATTGTAAATCTGTTGTTGCACTGTTCGGCTTCAAATGGCAATACATGCAATGGCAAATCTCATTAGTCCTAGTGTGTGTGGACAGAATGGCCACTTGCTGAGCTGTCAGAATCCACAAGCAGCTTTTCTCTTCAATAAGACCCAGAAGTTTTAATGTAGTTTTAATTCAAAAGACAATTGCTTTCCTAAGCCTGGTTCTGCTTGGAAAGTGAAACTTACAACTAAGAGTCAGAGAGAGGCTGGGAGTGTCTTGCTAATGATTAGTGTTGAGCAGAATATGCCATATTCGATTTCGCGATATATCTCGAATATATATTCGAATATTCGAGATATATTCGCTAAATTCGAATATTCGTGATATTTTATCGAAATGAAATGATTGCGATTTTTCGCTATTGCGAATGCGAAAATAATTGCGATTTTTTGATAACTGCGGTAGGAGCACTCTGATTGGCTCAGAATATTCGTGATATTTTATCGAAATATCGCAACATGCGAATGCGATATTTATTGCGCAATTTCGAGAAATGCTGGAGGAGCGCTCTGATTGGCTCAGAATATTCGTGATATTTTATCGAAATATCGCAACATGCGAATGCGATATTTATTGCGCAATTTCGACAAATGCTGTAGGAGCACTCTGATTGGCTCAGAATATTCGTGATATTTTACAATACAAAATAATTGCGAATATTCGGCAAATGCGGAAGGAGCACTCTGATTGGCTCAGAATATTCTTGATATTTTACAATACAAAATAATTGCGAATATTCGGCAAATGCGGAAGGAGCACTCTGATTGGCTCAGAATATTCTTGATATTTTACAATACAAAATAATTGCGAATATTCGGCAAATGCGGAAGGAGCACTCTGATTGGCTCAGAATATTCTTGATATTTTACAATACAAAATAATTGCGAATATTCGGCAAATGCGGAAGGAGCACTCTGATTGGCTCAGAATATTCTTGATATTTTACAATACAAAATAATTGCGAATATTCGGCAAATGCGGAAGGAGCACTCTGATTGGCTCAGAATATTCGTGATATTTTACAATAGAAAATAAAAAGTGTTTTGCATTGGTGGTGATTCTTTACTCTATCCATCTGTCACAGCCGTTTGTCAATCAAACACCTTGAAGATTGAACACGTTCATGCTGCATGCTTTGGACTTTTTTTCACTTCACATATCAAAGACATTTTTATGAAAGATTATTTTTCTATTATTGGGACTATATTTCTTTATATATTTGTTTCACTGTGTATTTCACAAGTTATTTGCGCTTGCTTATTTTATAATTTGCCCACATGTCTTGTCACTAGACATATTTTTTATTCTTGTAGAGCGACTCCATTTTCTGTCTTGTATTAATTTATGTTGTATAACATTTTTGAGTTGCTGCTGTATTCTCCCCTTTTTTAAGGTATGCGCAATTTTTTCCTTCTTACAAAAAATAATAATATCAAACATACAAATATTCATAACAGAAACATACACAAAGCCCCCCCCTTTTGCATCAGAGACAATCAGAGTTCTCCTACCACAGTTATCGAAAATTCGCAATCATTTTCGCATTCGCAATAGCGAAAAATCGCAATTTTTTTTTTTCAATTTGGCAACATAAAAGGATCGCCTCAGCTTAGCTACTCGGCCCAGGGTCTCTAATCATACCAGCAATGCTTTTAGACGTCGATAGGATGTGATCTGTTTTAAAAATCAAATTGAAAAAATGCGAATATTCGGAATTGCGAATATTCACCGCGAAATTCGAAATATAGCGCGATTTCTCGAATATGCTATATTCGAGTCGAATATTCGCAATGCGAATATTCGTGAGCAACACTACTAATGATTGTACCAACTAGCATTACAAAAAGAGTGGTGGGACAGAGGAACATACCAAATAAAACAAAGAAGACAAAAGACAAGCTTCTGTGGTAGCACACAAATGAAAGAGATGTCTTTCATAGGCAACGGCTACAGTATTAGCTTGTAGTAGCATCTTGAAAGGATCAGTCGCACATGAATAGAGCACTGTGCAATAATGTGAGATTGATTGCTACTATATGGTATTTGAGTAGTCTACATGAGGAGGAAGAGGTGAAGGAGGAAGGGTAAGAGGAGCAGAAGGAGCAGGAGGTGGAGGTGGAGGTGGAGGAGTAGAAAGATTAAGAAGAGGTTACATTAGCAATACTCGACACCTACAACCTCCATGAGGCAGCACTTCCACCTCTCCTTTTAGGTTTGCCTTTAATTTTTTTGTTGTCTTTTGTTTTTTAACGGTCCTTATTTGGAGAATGGTGGGCAGCCTATGGGCATAGAATTCTATATCTGTTTTATTTTTTTTAATTCAACTAATTACCCAGTAAATCCAATGTTGTAGATTCAACCATCCCCAAAAACAGTTAATCCCATCTTTAAGAGGTTGTCATAAGTGTTTTATCTGTTATATTTGAGGTATCCACACAGGAGCCAGTAAGACATTGGTTTATTATATGATACATCTGTGCCTCTTCTAGAAACACTTAGTGTTTATCAATTATTTATTTTCTGCTACTTCACTTCAAGATGTATTGTAGATTTCTCTAGTTCAGAATGTATATCCAACTGATAATCATCTACTTTTGATGTCTGTAACCTTAATGGCCTCATGATGACTCCTTTTAAAATTAAAAGACATTTCAATAGACAGGCAGTAAACAAAAGTTTGGAGATCCTATTAGTAGCTGGAGAATTAATGATGCTCTCACGACATTAAACAACCAAGGAGTAGGCTGTGGAAAGAGAAATCAAAGAAGAGCAGGAGAAAATGTTCTCCCACAGGCTTAGAGAACCTCGACAGCTACAGGATGAGAACAGAGGGTGCTTATTACTTAGAAAGGTCATGTACATTTTCTTGTAAATTAGTTTGTTATAATTTGAGTGTATTCAGGAATAATCAACACTAGCTAACATAATTCAGTGCGCATTTTAACTTGTAACCTTGTCTTAGTCAAAAATGTCAATGCGTTCAGTGAAAAAAAATGAATAGTCTGCTCCTAAATCAGACAGTGAACCTAAAAATTAGAGATGACCAATAGACATGTGCACAACAAAAAAATGTGTCTCGTTTCCGTGGATTCGTAAAGATTTGTAATTTCGTAAGACGCAAGTTTTCATATTCGGACTTGTTCGTATTTTCGTAACAGTTTTAGTTTCGTTGATACTGAATGATTCGTAATTCTGTCTAATTTATTTTCTTTGATTCGAAATGCGTAATTTTGTTAGATAATAATTTGTGTTTATTAGGTACACTACTCGTAATTTAGTAATTGTTACTTTTGTGAGATTGCCTTTTCTGTTGATTCGTAACATTGTTTTGTTTTCATTGATTCGTATCTACTACCATACTTGGATTCATACTGTCGTAAATACATTGTGGTCATTAGCAATCTCGTATTTTAGTTTCGTTTTTAATATGCGGCTATAGCCTCCTACCGTGCTTCGAATGCATTCGTACTTTCGTAAATACATTGCGGTCATTCGTAATGTATTATAGTTTCGTTTTCAACACGTGGCTATAGCCTCCGCCCCTTTACGCCATTTTGAGAGGGTGCATCTTGCTTAGTTTCTAATAAGTCCTATACTTACTCCCAGTCCACTCCCTCAGTCTCCTCCGCAACTGAATCTAAAAAGATTCAGGAATGCATTGTGACTCAGACACAAAATAGATAAGCTGATTGGCTAACATATTAAGTAAGATACATCACTCACTACACTGCCCATTCGAAAGAACGATTCGAGAACACGAAATTACGAACAAAGAAACAAATTTACGAACATACGCATGAAAATACGAACATACGAAATTACGAACACACATACAGGTGATACTCAAAAAATTTGAATATCGTGCAAAAGTTCATATATTTCACTAATGCAACTTAAAAGGTGAAACTAATATATGAGATAGACTCATTACATTCAAAGCAAGATAGTTCAAGCCGTGATTTGTCATAATTGTAATGATTATGGATTATAGCTCATAAAAAAACCCCAAATCCACAATTTTAGAAAATTATTTGAATATTGGGAAACGGTGCAATATTCTAGGCTCAAAGTGTCCCACCCTAATCAGCTAATTAAGCCATAACACCTGCAAAGGGTTCCTGAGCCTTTAAATGGTCTCTCAGTCTGGATCAGTAGGAATCACAATCATGAGAATGACTGCTGACCTGACAGTTGTGCAGAAAACCATAATTGACACCCTCCATAAGGAGGGAAAGCCTCAAAAGGTAATTGAAAAAGAAGTTGGATGTTCCCAAAGTGCTGTATCAAAGCACATTAGTAGAAAGTTATGTGGAAGGGAAAAGTGTGGAAGAAAAAGGTGCACAAGCAGCAGGGATGATCACAGCCTGGAGAGTATTGTCAGGAAAAGGCCATTCAAAAGTCTTGGGGACTTTCACAAGGAGTGGACTGAGGCTGAAGTCAGTGCATCATGTTTACAGTCTCCGCAGTACCGGCCAAATTTTGATCCATGTTTGGCCGGCCTTGGATTAGCTTAATTTTGTTGATGAGGAAATACCTTCAGCAGTGCCACCGTATTCTACTGGTGGAGACTTCCTGGCAGGCAGACCAAAATGATTACTGTTAGCGACTATAAAAACTGGTATAAGGTGTGGCAGCGCTATATAAATAATATACGTGAAAAAAATAGATATATCAAATAAATAAACATGCAATAAAAGTTCAAAAAAGCATGAAGAAAATATATTCCACGTTGTGCAAAAGATGACTTGAGTGGTGAATCTTCAAAACATAACTAAGAGGAAAAAGTGACCCCACCACCACATAAATTGCTCGCTCACCTCCTTGAAGTGACCCCAAAAGGGTCAAACACACCTTGCACGCCGTGCATACATCCCCTCCAAGTCAGAAAATAGGGGAAATCAACATCAGGTAAGTACTCCTTCCGTAATAATAACTCCAAACTTTAGTTCCACAGTGACTACCGGCAATACATGTAAAATACGAGAAAAAATGCCTCCTATAGTACAGTATCTGAGGGATTAACAATGAATAAAAAAATAAAAACGTTGCCCCAGCTAGCATTAAACTCACATTTATTAAGGATAGTATAGGCATATAAAAGACATGATAGTCTCACTCAATACTAGGATATCCACCGCGAGGCTCCACCTCGACTAGATTCGCCACCTTCTCACGTGGCAGCCGCTGGACAAATGACTATAGCTGCCAGCAGTAATCACATATAAAAAAATCTGGGAGACTTTTTTTATATGTGATTGATGGATCAACTTGGGTACAATCAGCCTGCCCAAGGTTGGACCAAATCTCAGAGGGTCCCTTCTGAACCGGCCAAATTTTAACCCATGTATAGGCTTAGGTCTCTCTTGTATCTATAAACCTTGTTTACAAGCCAATTAGGATCACACAAACCTCCCACCATTAAGCATTGTGAAAGAGATGAGAAAAATTATAAGTTTTCATTTGAAATGTCAGCAAAAATCTATGATTTCCCAATCCCAATTTTGTTTAAATGCATTAATGCCAATGGGAAAGCAAAATTGAGATTTTTTGTTGTTTGTAAGGATGCAATGGGCTTTAATAAGGTTATGGAAGCTCCTTTTAACTATCCTAGATCTGTTTTAAGCCGCACACAGATGGATTGAAATGTCGACCGGTTCAACAGGGACTGCCCAAAATTCGATTAATCTATGGGTACAGTAGGTGAACCCGATTTTGTGTCAATCTCGCTCTCTTTCTCGGCGAGATTGAGCACCTACGAGCCCCATCGCGGGAGCCAGCGCCGAGCTGGCTTGCCGCGATGGAGACAGAGCCGTCATAGAAGCGACGGGAGATCCGACTTGGATTCCCGCCAATTCTACACGTGTGCGGCGTTTGTTATGAATCCTGAGGGGGAAGTCCCCGCCGGATTTTAAATAAAAATCCGGCATGGGTCCCCCCCTCAGGAGCATACCGGGCCCTTAGGTCTGTTATGGGTTGTAAGGAGAGCCCCCCTACGCCGAAAAAACCGGCGTAGGGGGTCCCCCTACGATCCATACCAGACCCGTATCCAAAGCACGCTACCCGGCCAGCCAGGAAGGGAGTGGGGACGAGCGAGCGCCCCCCCCCCCTCCTGAGCCGTACCAGGCTGCATGCCCTCAACATGGGGGGGTTGGGTGCTCTGGGGCAGGGGGGCGCACTGCGGCCCCCCCACCTCAGAGCACCCTGTCCCCTTGTTGATGAGGACAGGGCCCCTTCCCGACAACCCTGGCCGTTGGTTGTCGGGGTATGCGGGCGGGAGGCTTATCGGAATCTGGGAGCCCCCTTTAATAAGGGGGCCCCCAGATACCGGCCCCCCACCCTAAGTGAATGAGTATGGGGTACATCGTACCCCTACCCATTCACCTGCAAGAAAAGTGGTAAAAACACAAATAAACCACACAGTGTATTAAAATATTTTATTAGTCTGCTCCGGAGGCCGCCCCCTGTCTTCTTTATTAGCTCTTTTACCAGGGGGGGCTTCTTCTTTGACGTCTTCGGGTGGGTGGGGGCCGCCGTCTGGTTCTCTTCCACCGCCGGGGGGGGTGGCTTTTAAAAAAGCCCCACCCCCCCCGGCGGGTTTCCTCCGGCGTCTTCGGCGGGGCTCTTCTTCTTCCGCTATCCCGACGGGTCTTCTCCGCTATCCGGGGGGTCTCGCCGCTCTCCGCTGTTGACTCGTCGCACCCCGGTTCTTCGTCTCGCAGTCCGGTCCCTTCTTCCGTGCTGTACGTCTTCTTCCGCGCTGTGACGTCATGTTCTTCACTTCTCTTCTTCTCCCGATGTTGACTCGCCGGTCCTCCTCGCTGAAATGACGGATGCGCGCCTTGCATCGGACCTATATAGGGCTCACAGTCCCATCATGCTCTGTACCTACCCATGTGATACCTACCACGTGGTAGGTATCACATGGGTAGGTACAGAGCATGATGGGACTGTGAGGCCTATATAGGTCCGATGCAAGGCGCGCATCCGTCATTTCAGCGAGGAGGACCGGCGAGTCAACATCGGGAGAAGAAGAGAAGTGAAGAACATGACGTCACAGCGCGGAAGAAGACGTACAGCACGGAAGAAGGGACCGGACTGCGAGAAGAAGAACCGGGGTGCGACGAGTCAACAGCGGAGAGCGGCGAGACCCCCCGGATAGCGGAGAAGACCCGTCGGGATAGCGGAAGAAGAAGAGCCCCGCCGAAGACGCCGGAGGAAACCCGCCGGGGGGGTGGGGGCTTTTTTAAAAGCCACCCCCCCCCCGGCGGTGGAAGAGAACCAGACGGCGGCCCCCACCCACCCGAAGACGTCAAAGAAGAAGCCCCCCCTGGTAAAAGAGCTAATAAAGAAGACAGGGGGCGGCCTCCGGAGCAGAAAAATAAAATATTTTAATACACTGTGTGGTTTATTTGTGTTTTTACCACTTTTCTTGCAGGTGAATGGGTAGGGGTACGATGTACCCCATACGCATTCACTTAGGGTGGGGGGGCCGGTATCTGGGGGCCCCCTTATTAAAGGGGGCTTCCAGATTCCGATAAGCCTCCCGCCCGCATACCCCGACAACCAATGGCCAGGGTTGTCGGGAAGGGGCCCTGTCCTCATCAACATGGGGACAGGGTGCTCTGAGGTGGGGGGGCCGCAGTGCGCCCCCCTGCCCCAGAGCACCCAACCCCCCCATGTTGAGGGCATGCAGCCTGGTACGGCTCAGGAGGGGGGGGGCGCTCGCTAGTCCCCACTCCCTTCCTGGCTGGCCGGGTAGCGTGCTTTGGATACGGGTCTGGTATGGATTGTAGGGGGACCCCCTACGCCGTTTTTTTCGGCGTAGGGGGGCTCTCCTTACAACCCATAACAGACCTAAGGGCCCGGTATGCTCCTGAGGGGGGGACCCATGCCGGATTTTTATTTAAAATCCGGCGGGGACTTCCCCCTCAGGATTCATAACAAACGCCGCACACGTGTAGAATTGGCGGGAATACAAGTCGGATCTCCCGTCGCTTCTATGACGCGCTTGCTGGGATGTGCTGTCACTATTCCAGTGAGTGTGAGATGTCGGCGAGATCTCGGCACCCTGTCGCCGAGTATCAGCGCGACGCTGTCGTGCTAAAAGCACAATATCACAAACACCTACTGTAGGTTGGTTGTAAGTCCATCCATCAATCAACTTGGGTACAACCATTTCCTTAATTAGCCTTTTTGCCATTCTCTGGACTCTCTCCATCTCCAGCACATACTTCCTGAGAACTGTTAACCAGAACTGGATGGCATACTCCAGGTGCGGCCGGAGCAGAGTCTTGTAGAGTGGGAAAATTATCGTTTTATCTCTGGAGTGAATCCCCTTTTTAATGCAGGCTAATATTCTGTTGGCTTTACTTGCAGCAGCTTGACATTGCATGGCATTGCTGAGCCTGTCATCTACTAGGACCACCAGGTCCTTTTCCATCCTAGATTCCCCCAAAGATTCTCCCTATAGCGAGTAAATTGCATTCACATTTTTGGCACCCAAATGCATTACCTTACATTTTTCAACATTAAACCTCATTTGCCATGTAGTTGCCTACCCCATTATTTTGTTTAGGCTTTCTTGCAAGATATCCACATCCTGTGTTACTGGCACCCCAAGCTCACCCTGATAACAGAGGAAGGAAGCACCGGAGAGAAATGACACTTAGAGCTTTCTATCCTGTGTTACTGGCACCCCAAGCACAGTTAGCAAACGTGTGTTTTGCCATGCATTTTGTTGTGTCGCAAAAATCTAATTGAAAAAAGGATTCTGGAGCTTCTTTAGCATTTTTGTCGCTCATAGGGCAGGCCATCCAAGTGAATGGGCTGCCCTATGCACGTCACACATTAAAACATGCACATGGGAACGTGGGTTCCCAGTACACTAAGCGTGAATTGGGCCTTAAACAGTAACTCTACTCTACTAGTATTTATTCTCATTCATTGTCATCCTCAGTACACTAGAAGCACATGGCATATGCTCAACGCAACAGCTGTCACTCCTTGGACCATAGTGGCATTATTTTTTTATAACATGTAATCACTTACAGATACTTGATAACCAATGAGTAGTGCTTGTTGTCAATTATTCTTATCCATTCTCCCTCACAGGTGATTTGGCTATGGCCACACACAGACCCAGCTGGTGTAAGAAGGTCAAATTTAAGATCTGGTATTAAATCAAGGATAGAATAATAATAGGGGTGAAATTATACATAATCAGAATATCAGCTGTGTTTTATCTTGACCCTCTGATTCACACATTTAAGTCTGCAGTGGAAAAAATATTATTCTTGCAGTGTCTTGGTAAAATTCAAACATGAACTCTTCAATGCATACTTAACTACCACTTGTAAAAAAAAACTGAAAAAAATTAAGAAATATAACACATGCATTAAAGTGGTTGTAAACCCCATTCATGAAATCTGACCTATGCACATATATCTGTAGTGTTTACTTGTTTTCCTCCAAAGCTCTAAGTGTCATTTCTCTCTGGTGCTTCCTTCCTCTGTTATCGGGATGAGCTTGGGGTGCCAGTAACACAGGATGTGGATATCTTGCAAGAAGACCTAAACAAAATAATGGGGTAGGCAACTACATGGCAAATGAGGTTTAATGTTGAAAAATGTAAGGTAATGCATTTTGGTGCCCAAAATGTGAATGCAATTTACTCGCTATAGGGAGAATCTTTGGGGGAATCTAGGATGGAAAAGGACCTGGTGGTCCTAGTAGATTACAGGCTCAGCAATGCCATGCAATGTCAAGCTGCTGCAAGTAAAGCCAACAGAATATTAGCCTGCATTAAAAAGGGGATTCACTCCAGAGATAAAACGATAATTCTCCCACTCTACAAGACTCTGCTCCGGCCGCACCTGGAGTATGCCATCCGGTTCTGGTTAACAGTTCTCAGGAAGTATGTGCTGGAGCTGGAGAGAGTCCAGAGAAGGGCAACAAAGGAAATGGTTGTACACAAGTTGATTGATGGATGGACTAACAACCAACCTACCCATAGATTAATCGAATTTTGGCCAGTCCTTGCTGAACCGGTCGAGATTCAATCCATCTGTGCCCGGCTTAAAACAGATCTAGGATAGTTAAAAGGAGCTTCCATGACCTTAATAAAGCCCATTGCAATGTGGGGGGAACTCTGGCTGCAATGTGGGGGGAACTCTGGCTGCAATTGTGGGGGAACTCTGGCTGCAATTGTGGGGGAACTCTGGCTGCAAAGTGGGGACTCTGGCTGCAAAATGGGGACAGTTTGCTGCATTGGGGACATTTTGTTGCATTGGTAGACATGGGCAGGCTGCATTTTAGGGCACGGATAAAGTTGTTAATATTTATTTTTATAACTTAATTCTGCATAAAACATTTAAGTGTAATTTCTTTTTTTTTTTTTCATTTAATGTTTTATTTTATTGATGAAGAAATAAAGTAATACAATGTACAACATGAAGCTCTCAGTACATTCCATGGCAAAAAGTCAGCGACAAATAAATAATGAAGATACAATCCAAACTTCAATTTTCATTTTAGGTTAATCTAGCACCATAAAGGGAGAGCAATTAAAATATAAATCGATATCCCCGTAGGAGATCCCCTACTCAACTATGTGTAGGCTGGGCTGAAGAGGGGCGGGGAACCCAATCAACGCTTTCCGTACAGAGTCTCATCCGACACCCCGTAAAGGGAGCAAACTGTGTCGGATAAAGGGATAGCACAACTTAATATTGATAAGAGACTTCTGTGACCCCAGATAACCTAGGACCCCTCCCAAAATGTGGAAAAGATCGCTAGACAACCCGTCCCTTCCCAAGGGACGTGTGAAGAGAAAGACCTCCCACTCCCCACCATACTCTCCCCCTCCCCCAGGGCGCTCCCATGAAAGTATTGCCTATTAACAGACTGGTATAATAACTAAATCAAAAATCTCGAAGAGGAGATTGTACCAAAGTTAGCATAAAAGAAGGAGAGAAAAAGAAAGAGAGGAAAAAAGAAAGAACAAATGAGAAAAATTGATTGCCAGTAGGCCAGTTAAGTACCCGAAGGGGACGGTGCATGACCCGGCGATAGGGATACGCCAACATGTCTGGCCCAAGGCTCCCATGTGGCCTCAAATATATCACTTGTATTAGAGATAGAGCTGACCATTTTTTCCTGTGTCATGATCCATGAAATCTTCCCCTTAGCTGCCAAGAAAGAGACCCTAGGTTGCTTCCAGGCCGCCGCCAAAGTGGTTTTAGCTCCTATGAGCATGAAAGCTATCAGTTTTTGTATGGGTTTGGAGACCTGAGGAATTTCGGAGCCCAGCAGAGCTATCTGCGGAGACTTCACCACCGGTACCCCCGTGACTTTTCTGATAAGGCAAAAGATTCTGTTCCAAAACCCCCTGATTCTGGGGCACTCCCACCAAACGTGAAGCATCGTGCCTTGGGCTTGGCAGTTGCGAAAGCATAACGGGGAAGACGTAGGAAACATCGCAGCCAGCCTACTGGGGACCAGGTACCACCGCATCAGAACCTTTGTGTTAGCTTCAGCTAATGAAGTATTTACTAAACCTTTGAAAGATTTCAAACCTACCTTGTGCCATCTACTCAGGTCCCAGGTCATCCGCAGGTCTCTCTCCCATGCCTCCATGTATGAAAATTTTGTGGAAACCTCAGATAAAGCTATATATATTATAGATATTCCCCCCTTGTGTTCCATCATTTGTTTACACCAGCTTTCGTAACTAGTAAGAGTTGCGTACCTGAAATTGTCAGTCCAGAAGGATGACACGAAGTTAAAAATTTGGGTGTACCGGACTCTTTCCGATAGAGGCAAGTAAAGTGTCCTCACACAATGTTCCAGTGAAAGTGGGCCCGTGGCTGTCAAAAAGTCGCCTATTCTATAGATCCCTTTGTCCAGCCACCATTGGAAAGCTGAAATGTCCATCCCTATAGGAAACTGAGGGTTGAGAAAGATCCTTGTCAAAGGCTTAGTCCCTGAGACCAAAGAAGGAAGGTGTCTCAGACCATCCCAGAGTCTGAAAGATTGCGACAATGTGGGGGATAGTATTGAAGGTCTAGATTTTTGGGGAGACCAAAAAAGGCTCTCTATCGAAAGATTAGGGATCGCCAAACCCTCCATGTCTATCCACTCTGGCTTTTCACATTCCGCAAAAATAGCAGAAAATTGTGCTAGTCTGGCAGCTTGGTAGTATTTAAACAGGTTTGGTAGTCCAAGACCTCCTTGTGTTCTGAGCCCGTATAGGACATTTTGTGCCACTCTATAACCCTTGCCCTCCCAAACGAATTTCAGAATTTTACTCTGTAGTGGTCTGAGTTGGTCTTTTTTAACAGCTATTGGTAGAGATCTGAACAAGTAGAGTAACCTTGGTAGGAGGGTCATTTTGACTGCGTTAACTCTACCTGTCCAAGAAAGTTTGTGTCGAGCCCACGTCTGTAGATCTAATTCTAGTTTACGAAATATAGGGGGATAATTAGCCTGGTAGAGATGTTCAATTTTGGTTGTGAGGTTTATACCTAAGTAACGAATGGATGATTCGGCCCACTGGAATTCAAAATAGGGTTTCAAGTGATTGATCACTGAGGGGGGGGTGGAGATGTTTAAGGCTTGGGATTTATTCCAATTAACCCGCAAACCCGAAATCTTCCCGAAAGACTCCAGTAAGTTGCAAAGAATTGGAAGAGAGGTGATCGGGGAGGAGATATACAGAAGAAGGTCGTCTGCAAAGAGGGCGCATTTATGGATTTGGGAACCACATGATACCCCCCTAATATCCGTATCCGACCTGATCGCAATAGCAAGTGTCTCAATCGCTATTGCGAAGATCAAGGGGGACAAGGGGCAGCCCTGTCTAGTACCCCTAGCAATTCTAATGGAGCCCGAAAAAAATCCCTGTAGTTTGACCCGTGCACTGGGTTCAGAGTAGAGAGATTTCAACAATCCCCGGAATTGTTCACCAAAGCCCCAACGCCGCAAAATCTCGAAGAGGTAATACCACGATACAGAGTCGAACGCCTTTCGTAGGTCTAAAGAAAGGAGGAGTCCTTCCTGCCGCGGGTTCCCGTCCCAGCCCGACTGAAGCAGAGAGATAATATCGATTGCTCGCCTCACCTGGTCAGGGCCCTGCCTACCAGGGACGAATCCAACCTGGTCCCTATGGATATAAATTTTTATAAAAGAATTTAACCTGTTGGCTAGTATCTTGGACAATATTTTTAAATCGTTATTGATTAGGGAAATAGGTCTGTAATTTTCAACGAGCTCTGAATCCTTATCTGGTTTGGGGATGACTGAGATAAACGCCTCATTCAAATTCGGGTGCATGGATCCGCCCTCCCTCCCCCGTTTTGAATTAAAAAATTTAGTGAGGTGAGGGGCCAAGGTTTCACAGAAAGTCTTGTAATATGGGACTGAGAAACCATCCGATCCAGGGGCCAAACCATCCTTAAGTCCCCTAATTACCTCTATAGTTTCTTCTGTGGAGATCGGTGCCTCCATCAAATCTACATGACTCTCCTGTAGGTTCGGGATCACTAACCGGTCCAAAAAGGAATTGACCTCGGAGTGTCTGGCCATCCCCGACCCCCGATATAGGGAGGTATAAAAGGTTTCAAATTCTTGCAGTATGCGTTTAGGGTTAAGGGTTGTTGTCCCGTCCCTGGTCTTAATCTTAGGCAGAGCAAACGTTCGGAACCTCGGCGAGAGCTTGGTGGCTAGCATCGTGTTCATTTTGTTCCTGTATAAATAAAATCTAGCGCTGGACCAATTTAACGATCGTTCCGCCCTAACCGTCAAAGCTAAATTTAAAGCTAGTCGAGCGGCATCAAGCTGCGGGGCCTGAACCGTCGTCTGGTCCTTCTTATGTTGTCTGCGCAGGGTTAAGAAATCTTTCTCAAGCCTCATCACCTCCGCAGACTTTTCCTTCTTTCTTTTAGAGGCTATCTGGATGATCCTGCCGCGAATGGTAGCTTTATGAGCTGCCCACAATATCTCGGCCGAGGTCCCTTCAACGCTGTTAAACCCAAAATATTCCTTGATGGCCCCTTCAATCTCTAAGACCACATTAGGGTCGTGTAGTAAAGTTTCGTTTAATTTCCAGTGTGATTTGTGAGGATCTGAGTTTTGAGTTTGTAGCGAGCAAACCACCATGGAGTGGTCCGATAGGGCTGTGTCCGATATGTTAGCTTTCGTAATCAGGGGAATATGTCTAGCGGATATAAATATATGGTCAATCCTAGAGTACGATCAATGCGGATGGGAATAGTGGGAGTAGTCCTTTTTGTTTGGATTGAGTTCCCTCCAGATGTCTACCAGGTTATGCTGATATATCAGTTTTGCTATGTGTGAGCTGGCTCTAGTTGGGCGTGTCAATGCTGTAGCTATAGGTTTGGATTTGTCCAAGCTTAGGTCGAATGCAATGTTGGAGTCTCCTCCGCACACTATCATTCCCTCCAAGAGAGGTTCTAAGGTATCAAACATAGTTTTAAAAAATTCGGTCTGTCCTCTGTTGGGAGCGTAGTATGAGATAAATGACACTAGAAGTTCATCCAATTCCCCCTTAACCAACAGGAACCTACCATTAGGATCTCTATGAGTCAGGAGCGGGTTAAATTTGCAGGATTTCGCGAAAAGGATAGCCACCCCTCTTGTTTTATCCTCGGCGTTAGCCAGAAAAAATTGTGGGTATTGCGCATGAAGAAAGGAGGGCGTGTAAGTGGCCGGAAAATGTGTCTCTTGTAATAAGACAACTGACATCCTCCGGGAATGGTAAGAATGAAACACCTTCCTTCTCTTGACGGGTGAATTCAAGCCCTGAACATTGTGTGAGGCAACTCTAACCAAGTTCGGCAAAGTCGAGTTATGTGGTGAAGTCATTGGGAGAACAAAGTGGGTGCAATTTGGAACTTACCCCATCAACATGGAGGCATGGGAGACAGCAGAGCGGAGCAGGAACGGAGCCGAGGCCTGGAATACTATAGGCAGGATGACATAAGCACGGACTGGCAATCAAGAAAAAAAGGTTAGTGAGAGGAGAGATAAGAGAGCAAACAAAAGAAGAGATAATACATTTTAAAATATAAAGTATGTCCTCACAACGAACGTGGAAGGGATAAAGATCCGTTCCACCTTCGTCAGTCGAACCAATAACGTAGCCCTTAACTCGGGCTACAGGACCAAACCCCGACAGCGACATAGTCCCCGTCCAGGGATGATCTGAGGCGCAAGGCAACTGCCTCAGCCCCTATCAACCCTTTAGAGTCAACAAGGAGATGATAGCTTATCATATAACACTCTAAATGTATACTATCACGATACATGAAAAAAATATACGGATCACGGTCAGTGCGGAGAACATAAAACTAGGAAACAAAACAGTCTAAAAAAAAACTGTATGGGGATTTCATGGGTCCCCAGCCACGGATAGGGTACCCATAACCATTATACCTAACAGGTATAATATCCTCCATTAGAAACACCAAGCGGAGGCAAACTCCAGAACAGTGAGCAGGACCGCTATGATGATTATTTCAGGTCTTTGTGGTATCTTTGGTGCGTCTGCTTTTGCTCGTGTGCCAAGTAGGGGATAAAGGACTGGCCGGGGTGGGCCGTTTGGATGAACCTGGTGGAAAATTTGACGTGTCCATTGCTGAGTCCAGCGAGATCAGTTTCAAGGCTAGCAAAATTTTTTCTCCTTCAGATAGCGTGGTGAAGGCGTGGGTTTTGCCCTTGAAGGCGAATTTTAAGGCAAACGGAAATCCCCACCAATATTTGATGTCCTTTTGGGACAAAATCAGCAATAAAGGTTTCAGCGATCTGCGTCTTTGTATGGTAGCTGCAGAAATGTCAGCAAAAATTTGAATATCCTGACCCATGAAGGATATGCGGGGTTGCTGACGGGAAGCCCTCATGACCTCTTCCTTCACTGAGAAGTAATGGGGTTTTACTATGATATCCCTGGGAGATCCGTCCTTTCTCAGGGGGCCCAGGGACCTATGGGCCCTGTCCAGCTCCAGCTTGTGGGGTGCAATAGAGGGGATCATGCTTTTGATGAGGTCTTGGATAGCTTTGGGGATATCTGTAACGGATTCAGGGAGACCCCTCACCCTAAAGTTGTCCCTTCTGGAACGATTCTCGAGGTCGTCAATTCTAGTAAGGGCCACGTCTAGTTGCTCCTGAAGTGATTGTATTTGGTCAGTGTTCTGGTTAGTTCTGGATATAGTGATGTCCAATTTATTTTCTATGATCTCCATCCTGGAGCCCAGATTCTGGAAGTCAGCATGTATTTCCTTAGTAATATTAACTGCTGTTTGGGCTAGCCCTCGTTCAAGTAGTTCAGAGAACTTCAAAAAGAGCTCCCCTGCATTCTGAGGTATTTCTGATTCTGAGTGATCAGCAGCCATGGAGACTGGTGAGGCCTGTGTTGCACCTTGTGCCTGGCCAGTGTAGTGGACCAGTGTGGGGTCTGACTGGGGACCTGAGGTGGCTGCTGAAGGTGCCAGGGAGCCTGGAGAGCCTTGGGCCAGCAAAGGAGGGAAGTTTAAAGTAGCAGGGGCGATCACTTGCCTCAAGTCAGCATTTCCTCCTGTGTGAGGTATTTGTAGCTGAGGCGCGGCCGCCATCTTGGAATCGGCCTGAGTTTCTAGCGCCGTGTAACTCGCCCCCAGGCCCCTCCGGACCGCTCCACTGTACATGGGGGGCTCGACCGAGCGTTCCCCAATCGAATCCGACCCTCCGGGATCTTGGCACCGCCGTGAAACCGGTGCTAGGGCTGACGTGGAGCTGAGGCAGAGCGGAGCTCCTAGCTTACGCGGCCATCTTGGACGCCTCCGCGCATGCGCCTCCTTTAAGTGTAATTTCATGAGATTTATGAGGGTGTGTCTAGGGGCGGGATTAGGGGGCAGGACATGGTAGGGTTGGGCGGGGAAACTGGTGGCGAGTACGCCTTGAGGCCTGGCTAGTAGCTCAGGACTTGAAATTTTGAGCCCTGAACTACTGTCTCATAGAGATATGCCTGGGCAGCCACATAGTTAGGATTAGGGTTTGGAGGTTTTGGAAATGTTCATATTGGACTGTAATGTTGACGCCCTTCCAGTAAAGTTACATTAACTGTAAATTATTCAGAGATGCATTTTCAGTCTGGCGTATCCAAAGAATCAGGGTCTGTAAAACAAAACGAGGTATAAAGTCATGCCACTACAAAAGGGATTAACTCGGTAAGGCAAGGAAGAGAAACGTAGTTGCTAAGAGTAACCAAACACAAGTTCAAGACACAAAGTAAGCAGTTGTTAGGCATGCTACCTGGTAAGGTGACAGGTTCTCCGGTAGTGAGGGGGTCACTGTCTGGCTCCTTCCCTAGCAGTTTGTTTCCAATAGCAACTGGAAGTGAACCCGCATTACAGAGATCTATGGCTTGGACACGCAGATACGGGAAGGACAGGAGTTAATAATGAGCATGCATGCAATCCAGGCTTTGTGCTTGGCTGAACCCCATTCTGTTAGGACTGGTTCACATTGGACATGTTCATTCGTTTTCGTCCGAATGCATTTTCGTCCGAATTTCAGGTATTTTCGTTATCATTTTAACAAATGGACAGAATACGAAAACCGAAAGATCCAACATAAACAAATGCTTTATTTTCGTTTTCGTTGGTCGAATGTGCCTTACCTTAACTCTATTAGTCCAATATTATTCTACATAGAGAGAAAAGATTCAACATTATAGAGAGAAAAGATTCAACATTATAGAGAGAAAAGATCACTGCTGGAATTGGGTGGGGGAAGTAAAATAAAAATGATGATGATGCTGATTTTAACCAAAGAGGAGGAGCAGTAAAATGACTAGAACTAACTTGACAATTCAGCATGAACGACGAAGATTCGACAAAGCATCAAAAAACATACAAACGTTGAATCTGTCATTGAAGGCTTCTGGTGTCTGTTGATAGTTCTAAGAAGATTTGACGGAGCAGCTAAACTGTACAACGCCGCAATCGTATATTTCCGGTCAAATGCTCAGCCCATAGGCTATAGAAAAATTCTAATGTTGGTTGACTAGTAATAATAATTAATAAATATAATTGTTACTAGTCATACAACATTAGAACTAAATAAATGTATTTTTTGGATGAAAACGAAATTCCGAAACAAAATATTTCAGCGTGCACATGTCTAGTTCACATCTATGTGGGTGGCTGTGGGTGCCAGAATCGGAGGGATTCCCATGCCTGCAACCACCCGCAGTGAAAATGTGCTGCTGTTTAACCACTTGCCTACTGGGCACTTTAACCCTCTTCCAGCCCAGGAAAATGTTCAGCTTCCAGCAATTTGAATGACAATTGCACGGTCATGCAACATTGTACCATTATAGTTTTTTTCACACAAATAGAGATTTATTTTGGTGGTATGTAATCACCACTGAGTTTTTAATTTTATGCTAAATAAAGACCAAAAAAAAAAGGTTTTATAGTTTGTTATACAATTTTGCAAACAAGAAATGTTTCTCCTTCATTGATGTGCGTGGGTGTTGTGGCACTGATGGGCATTGATGGGCAGTGCTAGGCTTCACTGATGAGGTGGCACTGATAAGGTTTCACTGATAGATGGCACTGTTGGGCAATAATGGGTGGCACTGATGGGCACTGATAGGTGGCACTGATGGGCACTGATAGGCGGCACTGATAGGTGACAGTTATGAAGAGGCACTGATTGGCAGCACTGATGGGCACTGACTGGCAAGACTGGTGGACACAGATTGGCAGCACTGGTTGGCACTGTTGGTACTGCACTGATAATTAGGGCACTGATTATCAGTGTCCTGATTATCAGTGTACATGTACCTTTAACACAAGCCAGTTATCAGTTCTCTTCACCTCTCCTCATGCTGACAGCATGTTGATAACCCGCTTCTGTTTACATCTGTGATCAGCTGTGATTGGACACAGCTGATCATGTGGTAAAGAGATGCTGTTTGGCTCTTTACCTCAATTTGTGATCAGCAGTGTCCGGAGGAGGTAAGTATAACAGGTTTGTTATTTTTAAACAAACACTTAAAAACAGACTTTAATATCATTTTCAGTCTGAAAAAAAATTAGGTCAGCAGCTACAAATACTGTAGCTGTTGACTTCTAATGAAGAGACATTAACCTGTCAAGGGATCCAGCGTGGTTCTCACCCGGGTTAGTTCTTCACCGGGTCCCCGGCATCTTTAGTGTGGAAAGCCAGCTGTAACTCCTTGCGGCTGCACAGCCGACTTTCCACTGCGCATGTGCAGTCAGAATGCTGTTCCTACACACTGCAGCCTGACATACCCCACTAAGCACCTCCTGGCTTGGCAAAAGTCAATTGTTTAATCCAATCCAAGCCAATCAGATGAAGGCACCGTGAAGGAATTCTGACAGCGGCAACAAAAATTGTCTGTAAGAATATAATAGCCGGCAAGGGTGATTTGTTCATGTGTGCTGTTTAGCATAGATGAAGGAATCTTCTAGATCTGCAGGCTGACCAGAGGAAAACACAGAGTGTGTGAGTGTGGCTAGCTTAAACCCTGCTATAATTAACAACTATATCACTGCCTGAGCAAAGATTTTGATTTGAGAAGTATTCAGGAGGTTGTGTTGGAGAGCTAGGATGCTGTCTGTGTGTGAGATCAGCAATCCACTCTCCTAGTGCTGCTAGCACAGAGCCTATTAACATTTTCTGTAGCACTTAGCAGATAAAAAAGGAAAGAAGAGGCATATTCATACATTTTAATGCATTTTTTCATGTTTCAACTCTTCTACAGCCTGGGAGCCCAACATGCAGCCTGTCCATTCTCATCAGCCCTGGGGTCCTGCCCATGCTCATTATGCTGTCCACTGTGCTGCAGATCTTTGTTCGTGTCTAGAGTCCAACAGGTTAAGCATTTAGTGCCAGCATTATGCCTTCTCTGTACACCACTTTCATTATCTTCTTCCTTGTTGCCAAGATCAGAAAGGCATTTTCCTTAAAGTGGAGGTTCACCCGGAAATGTTAATTTTTAACCTTAGATTCATGCTCATTTTGTCTAGGGGAATCGTTTTAGAGAGCGATCTTCTCCGCCGCTTCCGGGTATGGGCTTCGGGACTGGGCATTCCTATTTTGATTGACAGTCTTCCGACAGGCTTCCGACGATCACATCCATCGCGTCACGATTTTCCGAAAGTAGCCGAACGTCGGTGCGCAGGCGCCGTATAGAGCGGCACCGACGTTCGGCTTCTTTCGGCTACTCGTGATGCGATGGATGCGACCGTCGGAAGACTGTCAATCAAAATAGGAACGCCCAGTCCTGAAGACCATACCCGGAAGCGGCGGAGAAGATCGCTCTCTAAAACGGTAAGTACAGCTTCGATTTAAAAAAAACTAGCCGATTCCCCTAGACAAAATGAGCATCAATCTAAGGTTAAAATATTTTTTTAGGGTGAACTCCCGCTTTAACGATGTGCTAGGTTTGGCCACAACTCATATTGACTTCTTCTGATTGGTGAAGTGAGATCTTTGCCCGATGACTACATCCTATGATAGGGTATGCATGCTAGGGCTGGCAGTACAGGTGAAGTACAGAGAAGGATGCTGGATAAGGCTTCTTCTAGCTCATCCACCTCTATTTAGTTTCCGCTGCTCTCAGGATTCTGATTCATAAATTTACATTTTCAAAGAAAACTAGTATGAAGTGTACCAGAAACCCCTAGAGTTACCGTTGTCGTAATTTACAAGTTATCCTATTTTTCAGTTTCCTACATCTTTATTTTCATACATTTTAGTTTTCATACATTTTCCTTCATACGCCTATATTTTCAGAAGGAACGTCCTGAAAAACTCTTTTATGCAAAACAATGGAACTATTTCTAACAAATGACTGAGATATCTAAACTAAAGTGTTGCAAACTAAAGGCTTTATGACATTTTCATTTTCCACCAAAACATAGAGCAATTGCCTAGCCGGAATTATTTCAAACTGGAAGGAATTCACAATATTTTTCTGTTATTATCAAGAACACAAAACCAGATAAAGATATGAAACACGATACAATTAGTTCAAGAGAAAATATTTACACACCTGTTCCATTTGTCGGCACATTTTGAAAATGCTTTTGATATTTAAACAATCCTTAGAAGCTCACGGAGCGTTCCAGAGAGAGTCTTCTGTCTGAAGAGTTATTACGAGCTGAACCGCTATATTTTACAGATCGGCTCATTTGCATCAAGCTAAGTAAAATCAAAGAGCGTCATCTATTTAATAAAATTATACATTTCTCCCTTTTGTTGCGTAGGGTTTAGAAAGAATCTTGTAAAAGCCATTGAAGAGACGGCTTTGTTCTGAGTAGGGTCACGTCTGAGTAGCTAAAGGCACAACCTGTCCTTCCGTATAGCATAATAATGGAGAGTTTTCTACGTGTCTTCTGCAGAAAAGCCCTCAAGGAAATTATGAATAAATACCCCGGCCTCTCTGTTCTGTAACAATTTGCAAGTTGTTGATTACATGCCACCTAAATGTAAGTCTTTGAAAATCAGAGGAGCCAAGGATCACATTTTCCTGTAATTATAACACGAGCCTTATCAAAAGCTTATACCAGGGGAAACAATTTAGAAGATTTTATTGGACTGATCTGGGATTTTAATTATGTGTGAAAACTATAAAATATTTGCTTAAGATTAAAAATAAAGTAAAATGGTAGCATATAAATGGGCAACTTTCAGCAACAGGTACAGGAACAAAGAACAGAAACAAAGAACAAAGAACACACTAGTGTTTGTTTGACCAAAGTTTTTTTTTGTTTTGTATAGAGTAGGGAAGGATTACAACCTCTGTCTAGTTTTTATTGCTGCCTTTGTCCATACTGGGGAGATTCAACACCTCAATTGCTCAAGCTGACCATTGTTACCAGGACAGAAAGTGATGAGTCTGGAGTTTACCACCTGCGTGAATTTAAGGCAAACGCTGTGGGCCGGATTCAGATAGGTTAGCGGATCTTTACGAGATTTACGATCCGCCGGCGCAAGTTTTTGAGGCAAGTGCTTAATTCAGAAAGCACTTCAAAACTTGCGGCGGCGTATCGTAAATCCCCCGGCGGAATTCAAATTCGATTGAACAGCGCATGCGCCGTCCGCAAATTTTCCCAGCTTGCATTGCTCCAAATCACATCGCTAGGACGTCATTGGTTTTGATGTGAGCATAACTTGCGTCCAGCTCTTTTCTGAATCAACTTACGCAAACGATGTAAAAATTCAAAACTCAGCGCGGGAACGACGGCCATACTTAACATAGGTTACCCCTCACATAGCAGGGGTAACTATACGCCGGAAAAAGCCGAACGCAAGCGACGTAAATAAAAAACGACGGGCGGGCGTTCCTTTGTGAATCGGCGGAAATCCTCATTTGCATATTCGTCGCATGTAAAAAACGAAACGCCACCTAGCGGCCGGCCTGGAATTGCAGCCTAAGATCCGACGGTGTAAGTCACTTACACCTGTCGGATCTTAGGGAGATCTATGCGGAACCTGATTCTATGAATCAGCCGCATAGATCCGACCGACGGAACTCAGAGATAAGACGGCGTATCAGGAGATACGCCGTCGTATCTCTATCTGAATCCGGGCCTGTGTGTTTGAGGTTCGTGGTCTTGGAAAACCAATGTGCAAATGAAACTATTTCAGTCTTTGCAGATGACACCAAGCTATGCAGTGGAATAACGTCCTTACAGCAATTCTCCAACTTGTAAGCTGACCTCAATGCACTGTTTAATTGGGAAACTATGTGGAAAGTTAGGATTAATGTTGATAAATGTAAAGTTATGCCCTTAGGCGCTAAGAATGTGAATGCATCATACATACCAGGGAGAGTACAGTACAACTGGGGGAATCCATAGTGGAGAAGGATCTGGATATTCAGGTATATCATAAGTTAATAATAGCATACAATGCCAAGCTGAGGTTTCCAAAGTGAGCAAAGTCCTTTCCTGTATTAAGAGAGGTATAGACAGAGAGAGAGATATCATTTTGCCCCTGTACAAATCATTAGTAAGACCTCATCTGAAATATGCAGTTTTGCCTGAGTTTTAGTTAAATTTTCAAGAGCTTTAACTTTGGTTTACACACATCTACTGGTAAAGTAGAAAAGCCCTTTAATGCCCCTTTAACTTTACACAGTAGCACACTAAATCAGTAATGATGTATTATAACGGGCTCACTTTCACATATGTACACTCCATCTATGGAATTCAGCTCTACTCTAGATAGGAGAATTGACTGGGTCTCCTTTGTACAGGAAGCAAATGAAAAGCTGGATTAAAAAAAAAATCCTTGCTTTAAACAGTAAAACCTGCAAACAGCTTGCTGTACAAACAGCAAGGTTAAATGAACCGAAAAGAGGATTGTAGTCAATGAAACACACAATACGGCTTTGAATACCTCTCCAAACAGCCAACCATGCTTACTAAGAAACACTCAGGTCTTTTTGTTAGTTCTGTCCACTTTATATTTTTTAATCTTGATGGATTCCTTAACTTCTTTGTTATATTGCTGAATAAAAACTTGTATCTAGAAAGAAAAAATAAACCAAATAAATGATTTTCCTTTATTTACCATTTATTTTGTTTTTCTGCGTAAATATACCACCAGAATGTGTGCCTGTGTAGGCGATATAATTTAGAAAATAAAAAAATCTGCAAAATTATGTTATTTAGTTTAAACTGAATAGCAGGCAGAAATTGTTACACAGTGTTATGTAATATATCAAATATAACTGGGTATCTGAAAGTGTGTCTTGGGACAAGGTGGATAGAATAGGTGTTAATGTTATAGAGCTAAGCCTCAGGCCTCGTACACACGACAGAGGAACTGGACGTGCCAAACACATCGAGTTCCTCGTCGAGTTCAGGGATGAAGCCGCCGAGGAGCTCGGTGGGCCGCCTTCTCCCATAGAACAACGAGAAAATAGAGAACATGTTCTCTATTTTCTCGACGAGTTCCTCGGCGGCTCCATCGGGCCAAAAGTGTACAGACGACAGAGTTTCTCGGCAGAATCCAGCTCAGTGTGGTCGCCTAAGTGGCCAATCACTAGATCAAAACACTATCATTTGGGAAAGCAGAGGCAGTAACTTCATCCACTGGAGCTTACCCAAGGTAACTCCTGCAGTGAAAGAGCAAACTTGTCTTTGTCCTGTGTTGTGCAAACTTTTTTACAGAGTATGTACAATAAAGCATTTACAAATTGTGAACAAGCAGTAAAAGCATTGAAAGGCAAGCCCCGATTCACCTCTGTAGCTACAGGCATTGTGGAGAAACGTATTTTCAAATGTAAAAACAGAGACAATGAAATATCAGATATTTTCTATGGAAAGCAGATCTTGGCAGTCTGCTAGCCCTCCAATGTAAACACACAGCAGATGTTTCTAAGCTGCTTGAAATGTACGGAAACTCAAATTCTGAGTTTTTGTTGTGATCTTTGCGGATCTTTGACAATTGATTTCTTCACAGTACATGCAGCTACAGGGGTGAATGAGATTTTGTTTTAAAGCTTGTTAGAAATAAACAAATAGTTTGATGTTCATAGTCTGGGCACAGGTGCACTTTGAGTGTCCACTTTAAGGAATGCACATCAGAAGATAAGTTTAACTTTTAAGGTGTAATATTACGGTATAGTTAAGTGATCTAAACCCATTTACTAAAATTCACACGTTAAAGTTATTTCAAAAGTTGTTTTCAATCTTTAAGGCCCCCTTCACACTTATACGACTTGTCCCATGATTTGTGATGGAAAAGTAGCATGACAAGTTGTTTCCAATTATTTCCAATGACAACCATTCATATTAGTATGACTTCAAAGTAGTCCCTGCACTACTTTGGTCCAATTTTGATGCCACTTACACAAGCATTCCCTGAAATTGCGGCTGCGAAAACACGGTAAAAATGTGTGACTTTGAAGTCGCAGTAGTGTGAAAGGGCCCTAAAAATGTGTCTCTTTAAAACAACACTGGGTGATCTTCCCATAAAGTTATTTCTTTAGGCACTTCCTATTATATAGAAAAATATATAAAATATATACTTTGCGCTTACCCTAAGAACCATTTTATATGTCACTTATAAAGCCCAAATACCCAGCTTATAACATATATAGAAAATTACATAAGTGCACAACCTGAAAAAACTAATATGACACAAAATATGTAAATCTCAAAACATATTCAAATCAACCATGAGTTCAACAAATGCAATAACGTAATAAAAAATTATATAGTAAAAAAAAGTCCATAAAAAGATCAACTAAGAAGTTTTCTCGAAAGTGAAAAGTGATTCATGAGACACAATGATTCACAAGGTGCTCTTTCTCACATATAATATACGCCTCTTACCAGAAAGGCTGGATCTCAAATTCAAGAGATCACACAATGATCAGCCTGCAGGGATATTCCACTCCTCAGGTTCCTGTGAGAAAGCTCCTTCCTGGTAAGCAGATTGCTCCACTCTGTAAATCTTTCAAATATCCTCGATGTTTATGTGGACCATCTCTCTAGAGATTCTCTCCAGCATACGGGGTGATAGAAGGAAGAGACTTCATGGTGCAGTACTTTAAATTCTGCATTTATTAAAAAGTATCCATTGCATTTACATGTAAAACAATGATAGAAGACAAACAAAAACACACAGCCACCGACTTCGTCGGCAGGCTGGTATGTGGTGACGTCCCAGAATTTGGCTCCACCCAATGCGTTTCTCCGTAAGAGTCATCGTCCCGGGAGCGAAGGCTCCTATCATATGGGGACTTGTACTCCTGCTTTGTCATCCTGTCCCATCTGCCTCTGGTGGAGACTACAACCAGCTATGCCAATTCACACATTGGGCAGACATGGTTCACCATTGCCATTATCAGGAACCAGGTCCAGAACAATGATGTGCACCATGCTGTTTTATGCAAACTTAATATATTAATATCTTATTATATGGGTATTTCATTGTATGGATTTGCTTTATGCAATGCAATAATTTCATGTCTTTGTGGTTCCATTGCTTAATCTGTGGTTATCAGTTTCCCATTAAATGCCAAGGCAAAGACTTTGTTTTATGGCAGGCTGATATGTGGTCCGGTAATCCTTTTTAAGTGTTATGAAAATGTATATGGTTAATGTTGGCTGCCATTTTGTGTCTTCTTACAATTGTAGAAAGCATATCTCCAGCTCCTGAAGATTTTTTTACTAAACACAACCCCATCAACGAACAACAGCACAAATCTATAGAAATAGATGGTGTAACAATATAAGTTATAGGGGCAGATCCACAAAATAATTACGCCGGCGTAATTTTAAATTTCCCGCGTCGTATCTTTGTTTTGTATCCACAAAACAAGATTTGACGGCATCTCGGGTCGACCCGACAGGCGTACGTCTTAGTACGCCGTCGGATCTAAGATGCAATTTTTCGTCAGCCGCTAGGTGGCGTTTCCGTCGAATTCCGCGTCAAGTGTGCAAATTAACTAGTTACGCCGATCCACGAACGTACGTCCGGCCGGTGCATTTTTTTACGTCGTTTGCGTTCGGCTTTTTCCGGCGTATAGTTAAAGCTATTGTTATGAGGCTTACGCAATGTTAAGTATGGCCGTCGTTCCCGCGTCGAAATTTGAAATGTTTACGTTGTTTGCGTAAGTCGTTCGCGAATAGGGATTTGCGTAGAATGATGTCACCGTCGGAAGCATTGGCTTGTTCCGGGTTCATTTCGAGCATGCGCACTGGGATACCCCCACGGACGGCGCATGCGCAGTTAAAAAAAAACGTTGTTTACGTCAGGTCACGACGTATTTACATAAAACATGCCCCCATCACAGAGATTTGAATGGCGCGCCGTTACGCCGCCAAAGATACACTACGCCGCCGTAACTTACAACACAAATTCTTTGAGGATTCAAAAAAATAAAGTTAAGTTACGGCGGCGTAGTGTATCTTAGATACGCTACGCCCGGCGCAATTATTTGCCGTTGTACGTGGATCTAACCCATAGTGTTTGTGGGCTGATGGAGGGATCTTGCTAATAAGATGTTTTGTATGACATTAACATTTTAATCTGTTTTCAATTAAAAAAAGCGATCTTATGAATATCATGTTTATTGTCAATTAGTGCCTTAAAAATCCCAAGTATTTTTATTTTTATTGTTGTATGTTGTTTTACGTATATATATCTGTCTGATCTGCAAAGTATTACATAGTTGAACATTCCAGGTAATTATAATTTCCAAAATATAGCATGAATTGATTATAGCCTGAATTATATCCCTTATTGTAAAAGAAAAGAAAAAGAAAAAATCTCTGATCTTCACTTTTGGATGGATAAAAACAGAAATTTGTGATTTAAGTCCCAGTAGACCTCTCCAGGGACTGAAAACGCAAGCAAGAGTATGAAAGGCTATACTTTCAAACTTCCTTGAGTTGCTTGGCATTATTCAGAAAGGCAAAGGTGTATTAAATGTACATTTATCCTTCAGCCTGATCACATTCACTAACATACCTAAAAACTAAGATTATAGATTGTTTTGAAGTATACTGGAACTTTCAAAAGACACCTAAAACAGTTAAACCAATATCATTATTTTTTTTAAGAATGTTGCAATTTAGCAAGAAATTGTAGGTTCTAGTAATGGAATGTCTGTCATCTTGACAAATCACAGTCATTTCACATTTTTTAAGTCTTAAAAAAAAATTAATATTTCTTTCCATCAGAAAGTATTTGGGATGTCAAGAAAGCCATAAAACAGGATGGAGTTTAAAATCCTTCACCATCTTGGTTTCAGTAGATAAGCTGACCTCGCTGATTTGGCCCCGTTTCACAGCAATGAAACCAGAATTTATAATTTACAGCTCTCCTGGATCCGGAAGACATATTTATTTTCAGTAATTTCCCCAATTATATATCTATACCGGCTGTATGATGAAGTGCCAAGTCTCATGAGTGTGTCTGGAAAGTCAGAGATGTTTGTACAATACAAACCTATGTCATGTAGGGAATTACTCAGACTAATAGGTCTTTAATTGAAAACTGGTGAGGTCTAAAGGCCCTCGTTTTTTAAGATTCCATTTACAAGCTCAACTAGTAAAATTAGCTGTTCGTAAACTTTTAAAAGCCAGAGACCAGACCTTTATTGACAAGAAAGTTGTTTACTATACTGGCTAGAAAAAAAAAATGAAGGAAAACATAAAAAAGGCAGTGAGGTAGATACTCGAAAGGGGGGAAAGAAAGCAAAGGGATTGTCCCTCTTGGGTTTACTTATGAAACTCCACTAAGGGTAATTTATGTAAGTTTCCTCTCGGTGACTCTGAAGGTATTTATCATGCTGAGAAGTGTCTTTATTTACAGTCCGTGAAGTGGTAAGCAATATTTTTAAAGCTTTCGGGAGTTGACCTGGTCTCTCCTCCGGAATTCTTTTGTAGTTAACAGAGATTTTGTAAAATGTGAAGAACAGGTTAGTAGATGTCTAAATTAAACATATTGGGGCAGATCCTCAAAGAAATTACGCCGGCGTATCTCTTGATACGCCACGTAATTTCAAATTTTGCGTGTCGTATCTTTGTTTTAGTATCCACAAAACAAGATACGACGGCATCTGGGTTAGATCCGACAGGCGTACGTCTTCGTACGCCGTCGGATTTAAGATGCAATTTTTCGGCTTCCGCTAGGTGGCGTTCCGTCGTAATCCGCGTCAAGTATGCAAATTAGCTATTTCCGACGATCCACGAATGTACGACCGGCCGTCGCATTTTTTTACGTCGTTTCCGTTCGGCTTTTTCCGGCGTATAGTTAAAGCTGCTATATGGTGGCGTACTCAATGTTAAGTATGGCCGTCGTTCCCGCGTATAATTTTGAAAATTTTACGTCGTTTGCGCAAGTCGTCCGTGAATGGGGCTGGACGCCATTTACGTTCACGTCAAAACCAATGACGTCCTTGCAACGTCATTTGGAGCAATGCACCCTGGAAGTTTTTACGGACGGCGCATTCGCAGTTCGTTCGGCGCGGGGACGTGCTTCATTTAAATGAAACACGCCCCTTACCCGCCGGATTTGAATTCCGTGCCCTTACGCCGCGATAGATACGCTACGCCGCCATAACTTACGGCGCGAATTCGTTGAGGATTCAAACAAATGCAAAGTAAGTTACAGCGGCGTAGCGTATCTTACATACGCTGTGCCCTGCGCCAATGTATGTGGATCTGCCCCATTGTGTTTTTCTTTGAAGGTTCTTATGTGGATTTTTCATATGGAATCATTACAAGAGGAATCTGAGAATGATAATGTCCGAGTCACTCTGATCTTCTGGAAACTGGACTCCAGGAAAGACAACAGAAAATAGGCACTATATATATTATTGTAACCCTAAAAATAGTCATTATATATTACTGAGCATGGAATGAACAGTGGGTAACTAGCACTGCATATATTGCAAAGCACTATGCATCAGGGGCACTACAGAAACCAGCAGGGCCGGTGCAAGGATTTTTGCCAACTAAGGCCTCGTACACACGATAGGTTAACCAGAGGACAACGGTCCTAGGTTAACCTATGAAGCTGACTGATGGTCCGTCGTGTGTACACACCATCAGTTAAAAAAACGATCGTGTCAGAACGCGGTGACGTAAAACACAACGACATGCTGAAAAAGTTCAATGATTCCAAGCATGCGTCAACTTGATTCTGAGCATGCGTGGATTTTTAACCGATGGTTGTGCGTACTAACGATCGGTTTTGACCTATCGGTTAGCAATCCATCGGTTAAATTTTAAAGCAAGTTGCCATTTTTTTAACCTAAGGTTAAATAACCTATGGGGCCTACACACCATCGGTTTGGACCAATGAAAACGCTCCTTAGACCGTTGTCCTCTGGTTAACCTATCGTGTGTACAAGGCCTAAGGCGAAGGTGCATTTTGGCGCCCCCCCCCTGGCAGGCACGCACGCACACGCACACACCATACATTATATCTGTGCTCCCTTAAGCTTTAATGGCTATGATGCTTAAAGTGATCGTTTAACTTATTTATATTTTACAGAGAAAGATAGCATAGATGGCGTTATTATTCATTGCGTTGTATATAACTACTTTGTAGTCCTCTAAAGCTGGTGGTATTCTCCATTGCGCTGTATAATGATTATACTGCGCAATGCAGATTACCACTGACCAGTTATAGAGGAACTACAAATCCCAGCAATAATACATTATACAGTGCAATGGAGAATACCAGCAGCTATAGAGGATCAACAAATCCCAGCAATACATTATATAAAACGCAATACAGAATACCAACAGTCACAGAGGACTACAAATCCCAGCAATAATACATTATATAAAAAATCCACCCCAGCAGCATTAGATCCCCCCCCCCCCCCAGCATAAATCAGATCTCAATATCAGATCTCCCAGCAGCCAGAATTAATAGACCCTCCAGCATACAGCAACAATAGGCCTCTCCCTCAATAGTAGATTCCTACCAGCAACAATAGACCCTCACACAAAACAGATCCCCAACAGTGAAAATAGATCCTTCAGCAGCCAGCATTAATAGACCCTCCAGGCCACCCCACACCCCTTGCTGTTACATACATTCAGTGCTGGAGGTGCCGGGACTGCGTTCCCCTGTGTTCCTGCTGAAAAAAAACCCTGGTCTTTATGCAGCTAAGCACTAGATCAGTGGGCAAAATATATACTGCAAGACATCAGGGAATGAGCACTGTATATGCATGTGACCACAGGGAATGGGCACTGTATATATTCTTGACCACCAAGTCATAAGCTACCGACTAGAGATGAACTCATTGATTTAGGCAAAATTATAGATGATGACATTATAATAAACTTTTAATTCTACTTATTTAGCTGTTTAAGCAAAATGTGTATTTTATAGTGGATATGTAACTACAAATTTATCAATAATTTTTATGTAGATACCAAAAATAAAATGTAAAAAAAAAAAAGAAAAGAAAAAGTGACCTGGTGGAGGAGAAGGTGGGAATGGGATAGAGGACAAGCAGCATTCAGTAAGCTAGAGATCTGTTTTAAACTGCTGGAGAATATTTGGAATATTTGAAACCATGCATACACTGTGTGAACCGCTATTCTTATCCGAAAAACTATTAGAATCAGAGTAACAAGAGGCGATTAATTAACCCCTTTAAGCAGCTGTATAAGGGATATTCAAAGAATCTTTTTTTGGAAGCATTCTTAAGCTGAATTGAAACCTTCTGGCTTGCAAAACTCTAGAACCTGACTTCTTTTATGCTATAGACCCAAAACAAACATTTTTACAAAAAATTTCCAGTATCAAAGTCATGTTTTTTCATCCGAGACAGACAGATACCATATAACCGTGCAATAACACTTTCCTGCCAAGCATGTGCAATGTATATATTTTAACACCTTTGATAATAATTAAAAAAACACCCCGTCTCCTGCAATTCTCTCAGTTTTCCTTTAATAACAGTGTTATGTCCATGCTACTATTTCACTTTCATATTGTTATGAGTCTGTGTTCAATTCTCCGCGCCAGCTTGGCTCCGTAACCTCTTCGATACATTTTGTTTCTCAATGACTTGATTAAGAAATTAGTCTTTCAAGTCTTCGGAAAAGACGAAAACTCCAAAAAACACAGAAACACAATACGACAGGAAACCGATACAATCTTCCGAAAAAAGGCTGGTCACCTACAAAATATCTGTTTCATAAAAAAAAATTATAAAATAAACCATTAAAAAGTCAGATAGGTCATAAACATTGTTGTCTTTTTCAGGAGAAGAATTTGGTTAATTCACATTTTTACTGTCATTCTGGTTGAAGAAGAGCTTACGTTTGAAGAAAGGTTGGGATAGCACATCTGGAACAAATTGTGTAGCGAGGGATGAAGTTTAATGAGTAACTTCAGGCAATAAGCATATTCATTCAGTGAACTGCTAATGGTAACCAAGAAGCATTGCATTTGTGTTAATGTTGAAATTTACCACATTTGCTGTAGTTTGAGTTTTTTGTCAACTTACCATTGGGGAACTAAGCAGGCCTTTTAGAATGGCAATAGACAAGCTTGAAGAATTTTAGTATTGTTTCTGTATTGCACAACCTCTACGGTTACAAGTGAAGTTTCCATATATCTGTATAAGATTCCGATGTTCCTTTATGGGCCAGTTCACACAGATGTTTGATAGCTCACTAAATGCTTTATGTCTTTATCAAGCCGTAGAAGGCTTTTTTGGTGCATTCAATAGCTAGCTATGTCAACCATTACCTTCAGAAGCACTGAAAACCATCAGAAGTTTCTATAAAGCTTCTCTGGCACTTCCCAAGCATTATGCAGATAATGTTCCAAGGCCCCTTTGAGGCCTCGTACACACGACCGAGGAACTCGTCGGAAAAGACACATCGTTTTCCTCGCCGATTTCCTTGTTAGGCTTGTCGAGGAACTCGACAAGCTTGCTTTGCGTACACACGGTCAAGACAAAATCTCCTCGTTCTCAAACGCGGTGACGTACTACACATACAACGGCAGGGGAAGTTCGATTCCACTGGCACAACCCTTTAGGCATGTGCAAAAGGGAAAATTTCGTTTCGTTTCGTTTTAATTTGTTATTTAATTAATTTCGTTAAGTTAGGTTCGTTACATGTGTTAAATTCGTTTTCGGAACTCGTTCGTTTTCGACCGAATTTCGAAAAATCCGGTCAAATTCGAAAATTCTCTCTTCGAATATAATTTCGAAATTCGATCGGAATTCGAAAAAAACAAAAAAAAAAATCGAATTCCGATCGAATTTCGTCCGCGGGTTTTCTATTCGGAATCGAAAACGTTCGTTCGGATTCGGTAAATTCATTAATATTGCAATTCGGGAATTCGTATGCATCCGAATGTCCGAATAATGAAAAATTTGTCCGAATTTCGATTCGGAACGAAACGAAATGCACATGCCTACAACCCTTGGGGCTGCTTTTGCTAATCTCATGTTACTGCGTGTTAAGTAAAAGTTTGGTAAGAGACGATTTGCACTTTTCAGTCTGTTACAGCGTGACAAATGTGCTATCTCCATTACAAACGCTACTTTTACCGAAGGCACGCTCCCGTCTCATACTTTATTCTGAGCATGCGCGGGTTTCTTAGCATACACACGATCGTGTTTCTCGTCGAAAACCAGCCCGACGAGGAACACGACGAGGAAATTGAGACTCCCGTTGAGGAAAAAGAGAACTTGTTCTCTTTTTTCCTCGTCGAGTTCCTCGACAGTTTCCTTGATGAAAAACATACACGTGGCCGGTTTCCTCGGCAAAAAAGCTCTGCCACCAAGTTTCTTGATGGATTCTGTCGAGGAAAACAGTCATGCATACGAGGCCTCACACAAACAACACCTGATTACTCTCAGAAGGGGATTCTAGATGGATCCCCCTGCCATGTAGGATCAGAAGGGTACGGATGTCACCTTTGTGACATATGTACCTGCATAGGCGTGGGCACAAGGTGTGCCACATGTGCCTGGGCACACCCTAATGCTTCCTGGCGCCCCCTGTCTCCCCTCTGCAGTGCTGCCAGATTCCCACCTCTCCTCTCCCACTGCTTCCTTGGGGGATGTTTCAGGATGGAGAGCAGGGGAAGGGTCGGTAAATATGTCATTTACTGGCTCATGTCTTTTTTGAATGAACACAGTGAGTGATCTGTTTCAGTCCCTACTGTGTTCATTCTTAACTGAAGGATAGTAAACAATTTTTTTAAATATATTTTTTTACTTTTTATTTTAATTTAAAAAAGCATGACAGAACCTCTTTAATGTGGGATATGGGATCAAAATGAGTCTCAGATCTCACATTTACACTCAAAAGCTCTAAAAAAACAAAAAATTGTCCCTTTAAGGCCACATCTAGTGATTTCTTCAGTGTCCTGCAATATCGTTCATTATTGGAACACCTTATTATTTTGGACTTTTTTTGTGTTGTTTATAAAATGTTTTAAATGTTTTATTATCACGTATTCGCAGATTTCTTTCCCTTTTATAGTAAAGGGAGCTATATATATTGTTTTGGTTACGCACTTTTCTTTCTTTAAATACATCAGGATCCTCTTGGCGAGAGGGAGGCACCTTTCCCGCTACCCAAAAAAGTGATTTTGCCATGAATGCGCCATGGAGACCACTTTTATCTTGAAGCGGACCGTCCATTGTGGAGAAAAAAACTGGGGTTATGGCAGCTGTCTGGTGCTATAACAATGGTATTTAATGCCAAAGTACGAACGTATATCCACGGTGTGGAAGTGGTTCCTTTGGGGTAAAGAGCCTGGCTAATGCGACATACACACGGTCAGAATTTCCGACAGAAAAAGTCCGATGGGAGCTTTTCGTCGGATATTCCAACTGTGTGTATGCCCCATCTGACTTTTTCTGTCGGAATTTCCGACGGACTTAGATAGAGAGCAGGTTATCAATTTTTCCATCGAAAATTCCGATGGAGGTTTTCCCGTTGGAAAGTCCGACCGTGTGTATGCGGCATTAGAGTATAAAGATCAAGTTTAAATGATTGCATAAATGATTAAAGCTGAATTCCAGGCAGATATGAAATTAGAAATTAAAGTGATATTATTTTTATAAAATTAAAATAAAAATTAGGTTATACTTACCTGCTTTGTGCAACAATATTGCATAGTGGTGACTTACCTCCACTTTTTCAGTCCCTCGCTGATGCTGACCCTTCCTCCTTCCTACGGTTGCTGCCTCAACAAGCTTCCTGCTAAGGGGACACCCATATGAGTGCGCTCCCTAGCTGGGCTGTGCGTATCCATAGACACACACAGTAGAACATGCCCAAGCCTCCACTCCCACACCTCCCTACCGTCCTGGATTCCACGGGGTCCTCCCGCAATTCCAAGTGTGTCCCGAGGTCCCGCGGACTACACTAGAGTCCCGGAAAACAGGGCCCCGGGGGCGACATTCCGTGGCTCCGTGTTTGGTTTCCCCCGCCATGTTTGGTGTCCGGTGCCCTGTGATTGGGCTATGGGGGTAGGGTTGCCACCTCATCCCTTTAAAAAGGAACACATATTAATTACACAGGTTCTGTGGCTAATTAAGGAGGTAATTAGACTCATTTGGTGCCTTACCTGCATTAAATTAACCTCAGAACCTGTGTAATTCATATGTGTTCCTTTTTAAAGGGATGAGGTGGCAACTCTATATGGGGGACATGTGCGGCGTGGGGCTGGCCTGTCTGCGATCGTCTTGAAGTCCCGCCTCTGCACATGACCAATATATGCCCAATCACAGTGCGACGGGAAATACGAACCATGGTGGCGGGAGACAATGACAGTGTGAGCCGCCGGAGCTGCGGTATTCCCCTCTTCCTGTCTCTCTGCTCTGTGTCCCTCGGCCGCAGAGGGGCATGGCGACTCGGCTCTAAGAGATGCGAGCATGGATGGAGGTGCAGTCATACACCATGGAGCGGGCTGCAGGTGGACGGTGGCGAGGAGTCGAGACAGAGGTATTTGCACAGGGCACAGGTAGGAGACAACAGCAACCCCCCCCCCCCCGCTCAACAATTTCAATCTTGGCAACCCCCCCGCTCAATAACTGCGGCGATCCGCGGATCCCCCCCCCCCCGCTCAACAACTTTGATCCCCGACACAACGCCCCCCCCCCCCGCTCAACAAGAGGTATGTCCACTCCCTCTGCATAAGATAAGATTTGACCAAAAGCAGCAGGTGATGTCGATGGGACAGCGCTGGACCGGTGAAGGAGTTGGGTAAGTGTATCGGGCACAATATGTAGCTGGACGTTCTTCTTACCTTAATATAGGGAATGCATTAAAGTGGTTGTAAAGTGGGGAAATAATTGTTTGATTCTCTGCAGATTTTGTAGGTTTGCTCACTTACAAAGAAACAAAGGATTTATCATTTTTATCATAGGTGTATTTTAAATGATAGAGACAGAATATCAACCAAAAAATCAACAACAAAAAAACACGATACAAATGATATAAATTGAGTTGCAGTTCAGTGAGTAAAATACGTATTTGATCCCCTACCAACCAACAATGATTCAAAAGAAACAGGACCTATAAGTGTTACTAAACCCAGGACCCTGCATTCACTATATCTGGTCTCCCACAGTACATAGAACATGAAAATGCAATTATTTTAGTAAATATAAACTGCTAAATACCTTTTCACATCAGCAGTATATACAGTAGCAGTCTTCTGTCTGGACAGTGCTGGTTGGCCCTGTGCTGATCACAAAAAAAAACTCTAGCAATACACACCAAACTGAGCATGGGCATTTTGATTCCAAGGGCTCTGTCTTATCAGGAGATGGATTGGGGGCAGTGGAAGAGGGGAAGAATCAGAGAAGACAGGATCAAATAGCCTTTTTACACAATCCAGATGATTAACCCCTTAGGTCCCACAGTGAGTAGAACAAGCATTTTTAGTGCACATACAGACTGATTTTACTGTTGTGGATTTAGTAACTAGACATGTGCACACTTTTTGTTTCGAAATTCCGTCTGAAAAATACATTTAGTTACTCCCAAAATTTGTTTTTATTTATTTTGTTTAGTTAAAAAAATGCATTTGTACGACAATTCAAATTAATTAAGGTCGAAGCTGTCAATTAAAGGCTTATGGTGTCTGTTGGATGTTCTAAGAAGATTCAACGGAGCAGCTAAACCGTGGGATGCCGCGATCGGACATTTCCGGTCCAATGCTCCGCCCACAAGCTATAGTAGAATTCTAATGTTGTTTGAATAGTAATAATTATATTTATTAATTATTATTACTAGTGAAACAACATTATAATTCTTATATAGCCTATGGGAGGAGCATTTGACCATAAATGTCTGCTCGCGGCGATCGTATGTTTTTAGCTGCTTTGTTGAATCTTCATGTTAAACGGTTTTACCGCAGGTGCGATAGACACAGGGGTTGATTTACTAAATCTAGGGAAAATGCAAAATCTTGTGCAGCTGTGCGTGGTAGCCAATCAGCTTCTAACTTCAGCTTGTTCAATTAAGCTTTGACAATCAGGTTGGGTTCGCACTATACTACACTACAGCAGTACAACTTTCTCTGCTACATCGGTCCTACATCGGTCCTACATTGGTCCTACTGTACATCCATCCGATTTTCACGAACAGGATACTACTTTGTAGACATGTGCATTCGTTTTCGTTAGAATGCATTTTCGTCCGAAAATCTGTTTTTTTCGTTATCGTTTTAACAAACGATAACGAAAGTGCAAGAAACGAAAACCGAAAGATCCGACATAAAAAATGCTTTATTTTTGTTTTCGTTGCGGTAAAAATTCGATATAGAGAGATTCGACATTATAGGGAAAAGTTTTGACATCATAGAGAAAAGATTCTACATTATAGAGAAAAGATTCGACACTATAGAAATAATAGATTCGACATTACAGAGAATAGATTTCGATTTATGAGAAAATAGATTCGACATTATAGAGAATAGATTCGACATTATTACTAGTCATACAACATTAGAATTCTTGTAGGCGGAATATTCGAACGGAAATGTACAATTCGACGTTCCGTCGAATATTTTTGACCATTAGACAGATACCAACAAAGATTCGACGTTCCGGCGAATATTCTTTTGACCATTCGACAGAAACCAAGTATTATTGGATTTTCGGACGAAAGCTATTCCCCAACGAAAAACGAAATAAATCAAAACGATTTTCGGGAGTAACTAAATACATTTATTTTCCAAACGAAAACGAAAAAACGAAACAAAATATTCCAGTCTGCACATGTCTAAACTTTGATCCCACTTTGTGATAGTCTGACTTGTCCTTTGACCAATCAAAACAATCCCAGAGTGAGATAAATTCCTTTTAGGCTAGGTTTACACTGCTGCGAATTCAAAATCGTGGTAAAATCGCGATTTTACGACGATTTCGCGGCTGCGGTTTTGCCGCGATTTTTCCGCGATTTCGGCCGCGATTCAACAGACATCTGTGCCAATGTCAATGTAAATCGCGGCCCGAAATCGCAAAAAGTAGTACAGGAACTACTTTTTGAAATCGGTGCAGTGCCGCATATGCGGCGTTGCACCGATTAGGACGGTGCCATTGCTGACAATTGCCGGCAAATGCCGCCGATTTGAGATGCGATTTGACATGTGAAATCGCATCTCAAATCGTACCAAATCGTACCCAGTGTGAACCTGGGCTGACTGCTGCTGTAATCACATGTCGGATGTCAAAAGTCGGATGGTAAGGACAAGGCTCCTACTTTGGTCCGACTTCAATGATATTCAATGGGCTGAAGTAGGATCAATGTCGGACCAGGCCGGGTTCACACTTGTCCGACAAACGCTCCGACATTGGGAGCTCATGTCGCATGACGTGTGAAAATCAATGTTTCCCTATGGGAGTCGTCTTAACTGGTCCGACACATGTCGGAGCGACTTTTCAAATGCTCCCTGTACTACTTTGGTATGACTTTGATCCTACTTCTCTCCATTGAATATCATTGAAGTAGGATCAAAGTCGGATTGCAGTCTTGCATGCTGCGTGTCTATTAGTAACACTTTAACTACTTTAGCCCCGGAGGATTTGGCTGCCAATGACCAGACCATTTTTTGCCATTCGGCACTGCATCGCTTTAACTGACAATTGCGCGGTCGTGCGACGTGGCTCCCAAACAAAATTTACGTCCTTCTTTCCCCACAAATAGAGCTTTCTTTTGGTGGTATGCTATCACCTCTGCGGTTTTAATTTTTTGCGCTATAAACAAAAAAAAAAGAGCGAAATAAAAAAAAAAAAGCAAAATGTTTTACTTTTTGCTATAATAAATATCCCCAAAATATATGTGTATATATATAAAAAAAAATCCTCAGTTTAGGCCAATACGTATTCTTCTACATATTTTTGGTAATAAGCGTATATTGATTGGTTTGTGCAAAAGTTATAGCGTCTACAAAATAGGGTATCGTTTTATGGCATTTTTTATTATTATTTTTTTATTAGAAATGGTGGTGATCTGCTATTTTTATCATGACTGCAACATTATGGCAGTCACATCAGACACTTTTGACGCTATTTTGGGGCCATTGTCATTTATACAGCGACAGTGCTATAAAAATTCACTAATTACTGGCAGGGAAGGGGTTACCCAATAGGGGGCGAGGAAGGGGTTAAGTGTATCCTAGGGAGTGATTCTAACTATTTGGGGGCTGGGCTACATGTGACATGACACTGATCACTGCTCCTGATGACAGGGAGCAGAAGATCAGTGTCCTGTCACTAGGCAGAACTGGGAGGTCCTCGTTTACACAGGCATCCCCCTGTTCTGCAGCTCCATGACACGATCGCGGGACACCAGCGGACATCGAGTCCGCGGGTCCCACGGGCACGGTCACGAAGCTCACAGCGGGCGCACACCCGCAAGGTGGGCTTTTCAAAGCAACGTACGGATACGTTGCTTTGCCTAGCCAAGTCATTCTGCCGACGTATAAATGCATGAAGCGGTCGGCAGGTGGTTAAAGCGGAGCTCCACCCTAAAGTGGAACTCCCGCTGATCGGAACCCTCCCCCCCTCCGGTGTCACATTTGAAACTTTTCAGGAGGAGGGGGGTGCAGATACCTGTCTAAAGACAGGCATTTACACCCACTTCCGGCCACACAGTCTCGGGCAGACTGCGGGCATGACGTCACCTCCTGTCCCCCCCCCCCGTTCACTCGGCTTCCAGTACACAGCGGGAGCCAATCGGCAGGCTTAGCGAGACTCGCTCATGCACCGTAGGGAACCGGGCAGTGAAGCCGGAGCGCTTCACTTCCTGGTTCCCTCACCGAGAATGGCGGGGGGGGGCAGCAGAGTGACGAGCGTTCGCTCGTCCTCTGCTGCGAACGGCGCTGGACTCCAGAACAGGTAAGTGTCCTAATATTAAAAGTCAGCAGCTGCAGTATTTGTAGCTGCTGGCTTTTAATATTTATTTTTTCAGCGGACATCCGCTTTAATTGCAACAAAGAAGAATCGGCTCTCCTGCCCTAATAGATAGGACAGTGCTGTTTCTCAGAACTGGATGGACAGAGCTATGAACCCAGGTAAGGTAAAACAGCTCTTATATATGTATTTAATTTTTATATCTGCTTTCATAGCTCATTTACCACCAGCTCCCCCTATATAGATCAATCTTTCCCAACCCCACCAATGCCACACAAACATTCAGCGCTTCTCCCTCCCATCTAATTTCCACAGGACCGGGCTATACTGTAATAGCAACGAACATTTATGGGTAAATTCTGCCAAATTAAACCCTTAACTCCCCCCTGTGCCAAAAAAACAGATTGCTAGAAAAATATATGGTTAGAGACAAATTGCTCCTTTATTATTGTTATGATTACCGATAGCATGTTTCGCATTTCAGGGCAATCTGAGTCAGAAAAGGTAAAAATAAAAAAGACCTGGACTGATTTAAAGTTACAGTTAATGACATTAAATATTAAGAAGGCAAACCCACCGCAGTGATGGGTCTTAAAAGTAATGAATTAACTGCACTTGAAGGTTTTGTTATTGAAAAGTATATTATGCATACTTTTTTTGGAAGACCTTAAACACTTATTATACTTTACAAGAATTTGGGTGGCAGATGTGGTATATATACTTCAGAAAAAGCACTTTGCCGCACAGCTTGCAATATTTTAATGGGCCAGCACACATGTTGTACATCATGGCTTTATTGAGAGAAAAACAATAATGTGATGCAAAGGCCTCTGCAAATGAAAACAAGTTGATATTTGGTAATGGGTTGCATAAGACTGATATGGCACAGAGCTCACTAAAACTAGAGGGACATTCAGGGTTGTCTAAAGCAGGGGGTCTCCAACAGTGGCATCCGGTCCATAAGGGGCGCCGCCCCCCTAGTTTGCATAATTTAATCATAAAACGATTTATTTTTAAATAACTGATAATACGGCTAAAATGTTTAACATCTTACACGCGACCGTTTTTAATGTCATGGAAAAAAACAATGTTTTTCTCGACCTGATTCTTGTCAAGCCTGCCTTGCAAACACACGATTGTGAAAAAAAATGCTTGAGCAAAGCGCAGTGACGTACAACACGTACGACGGCACTATAAAGGGGAAGTTCTATTCGATTGGCGACACACTATCGGCTGATTATTCAAATTTCCCTTCTCATAACGTGCTTCTGAGCATGCACATTTTTTTCCCCTTCTTTAAAGCCTACACACGATCATTTTTCATGACGTGAAAAACAACGAGAAAAATTAGAGCAGGTTCTAAATTTATAGGCCCAGATTCTCAAAGGGCTTACGACGGCGCAACGCAATGTGCGCCTTCGTAAGTCCTAATCTGGGCCGTCGTATCTATGCGACTGATTCTTAGGCCCCATACACACGAGAGGATTTATCCGCAGATACGGTCCAGCGGACCGTTTCCACGGATAAATCCTCTCAAAGATTTCCGCTGATTTCGATGGGATGGAGTGTACACACTATCGCATTGAAATCCGCGCGGAAATCCTCTGCCGATGACGTGTCGCGCCGTCGCCGCGATTATGACGCGGCGACGGGCGCGACGCTGTCATATAAGGAATTCCACGCATGCGTCAAATCATTACGACGCGTGCGGGGAATCCCTTTGGACGAATGGATCCGGTAAGTCTGTACAGACGAGTGGATCCATCCGTTGGAATGGATTCCAGCAGATGGATTTGTTGTGCATGTCAGCAAATATCCGATCTGCTGGAATCCATCCCAGAGGAGATTTCTCCGCGGAAACAGATCCGCTGGCGTGTACACACCATAGAATCTATCCGCAGAAACCCATTTGCTGGGATTTATCTGCGGATGGATTCTATCGTGTGTACGGGGCCTTAGAATCAGTTATGCATAGATAACCATTAGATCCGACAGGCATAAGGCTCTTACGCTGTCGGATCTTAAATGCAATTATTTTTTTCGCCGCTAGGTGTCGCCTCCGTCGTTTTCCCAGTCGAGTATGCAAATTAGCAAACTACGCGAATTCCCGAACGTATGCGCGGTAGACGCAGTGAAGTTACGACATTTACGTTAGATTTGCGACGCGTAAAGTTACCCCTGCTATATGAGGGGCAACCAATGTTAAGTATGGCCGTCGTTCCCGCGTCGAAATTAAAAAATTTACGTCGTTTGCGTAAGTCGTCCGTGAATGGGGCTGGACGCCCCACTCACGTCGAAACCAATGACGTCCTTGCGTCATTTAGCGCAATGCACGTTGGAAAATTTTAGGGATGGCGCATGCATAGTACGTTCGGCGCGGGAACGCACCTAATTTAAATGATCCACGCCCCCTACCTGGATTATTTGAATTAGGCATGCTTTTTCTCATGATGAAAAACGGTCGTGTGTACGCGGCATTAAAGTTAAAAAACATGTTAGTCGAATTATCATTTATTTAAAAATCAATTGTTCTATGTGTATGGCTGTGCACTGTGTAGGCCGCTAGACTAATAGGTTTCTATTAGGTCCCTAATTTTTTGACAAGCACATCATTAGAGCCTGAGGCTCTAATTGGCTTGCTTTGTGTTGTCCTCGGGGCACTACGAACCCTCCCACTTTGTGACTTTAGCAAATCATTATTTGCCATGGATTTACAGCTTCTCGTCCCGGCCAATCAGGACAAGAGGATGCCGCGGCACCGGGTATTAGGGGAGCCGTGACTGCTGGAGGGCTCTGTTTGTAGGGTGAGTGCAGACCTGGAGGGATTTTTTCGTGCCCTCCCAAAAAAATTCAGCACCAGCCACCAATGATCTCCAAATTTTTCAGTATTGTATCTTTTACAAATGTTCTAGGGACAAAAGAAACCCTATCAGAGTTCCCCCTTCAAGGTAAACAAGTGTAATGCTACTACTGTACTTGAATGCGTGCTACTGGATAGGGCTAAATACCTGTGCCAGGACCACCACTGCACACACAATCCAATAATGTATAGACAGAAGAAGGTCTTTATTATGAATCCATCAAGATAAACAGGGAAATCCAATTCATAAAGAGTTGTTGCTTTTCACTCCTTTTACTGGGCTTTAGTTATAGCAGCAAAAGGGCTGAAACACGTTTTTGTATTGGCTCCCCTGTTTATCTTGATGGATTAATAATAAAGACTATATGGATTTTTTGCAATTCTGAGTTACCAGGCCTTTTTTCATCTATATATTATTGTCTGGAGAGTTTCTCCTTGTTATCTAAATCCCCATCATAGTCCCCTCTTGCATCAAGGTCCCCTACATGAGTCCCCCTTACATTAGAGTCTCCATCAAAGTTGAGTGCCCCCACACCAAGCAGCTAGCTATGGGGCACCCGAGCCATGTGTTCAGCCCTTTTTCACACTGGAGAGACAGAAGCCAGTGTTTCAGGTCGGTTTGCAGGCGCTATTTTTAGCATAATAGCGCCTGCAAACCTCCCCATTTTGAAAGGGGTCTAAGTCGGAGCGACTTGAGCGGTTCCATTGCACTTAATGGGGAGCGACTTGTCAGGCGCCTAAGTCGCCTGGCAAGTCGTGCCAGTGTGAACCAGCTCTAATAGCCTAAAGTAGTGTGCATGGACACCTAGTATAACACTAGCTTCTAGGAGCAGAAAATAAAAATGCTAATAATAGCTTCTAGGAACGTAAAAAACGCTAGTGTGCATGGAGCCTGAATGCTCCTAACTGCTTCTAAATGCTACTAAAATAATAATAATAATGCTTTTTTTAGCTTTTTTTTTTCTTCTTTACTGTATATACTGCTAAATGCTTCTAAAGGCTTCTAAATGCTATTAGAAGCTGGCACAAAAATGCTATTATCAGCATTTTTCATGCAGCTATTTTTTCTAGCCTTTTTTGAGCTTTTACCTAATAGTAAGGTGCATGGAGCATAATGTACACACGGTCGGAATTTCCGACAAGAACTTGTGTTGGTGGAAAAATTGAGAACCAGCTCTCAAATTTTTGTTGTCGGAAATTCCGACAGCAAATGTCCGATGGAGCCTACACATGGTCGGATTTTCTAACAACAAGCTCACATCGAACGTTTGTTGTCGGAAATCCCCACTGTGTGTACGCGCCATTAGAGTTTCGCATTCTTTAAATGCCGAATTAAAATGATAGCATGGCAATCTTTTTTCACCAATAACATAAAACAGATTACACACATCAGTGACTTTGCAGACCAGCAGGACTAGGCAAGACTAGCGGCTGCATATAAAGCTAGGTTCTTCTAAAGATTCATTGTCCTGTCATGTGGTAGATCTATATTTCATTAGCATTGTTACTTTGTTATCCAATGTTTATTGAATCCCCATTAGCTCTGTTAGTAGAAGCATTGTCTTCAGATGATTTCTGCCTCTCATGTGGCACGTTGTTTGACATAAATGGTTGCGTCCACATGTTACCGGTTGCACATTGCACACACATGGCGGCCACATGCCTAATGACTGCAATCACTTGTTACCAGTTGGAGTGACATTGTTGTTTTTCATGTTGTGCCATCCCTGGAAAACATTGGGAAAGGCTGATGGAAGCCCAAGGCAATGGGATCCACTAGTTTTCAATATTTGTGCTGTAAATTACATTGTGTAATTTTTACATCTGGAACGAGAAGCATTGCTGCTGTAAATCAAATTAAATACACATTGTTATGTAACAAGTCTAAATGAAGAAACTTCATTATGTATACTTGGTTTCCAAACAATAGGCATGTCAGTGGCAGAGTACACCGAATGCTGGGATCATTTAAAACAAATGAACATTGTAATTTTTTTTCTTTTTATTTATACTTGGTCTTTATTATTTAGCTAATTATATATATTTTTTCTTTAGGCCTTATAAACATGGGATTTGAAAGGGAGTGCCTGGTTTGCATTCCTTACACCCGCTGGCTGCCCCTGAGCTGGAAATATTGTACTGAGCCAAATTGATCTGTGTACACAAAGAGGAGAGTTTGTTTAATTTTTGCATTGCAGCACATCAAAATGGCTATCTACCCTCCCCCCCCCCCCAGGCTCGGTCCCCTGACAGGAGAGTATTGGAAAGAGAACAAGAATGTAACCAGATAATCACATGGTTGCTGTGAGCACATCCATGGACCTTAGATGTCGCAGTATCTGCCCAGCATTAAGCCTAGACACAGTAATTTTTTTGTAGAATGGGGATAAGGTAAATTTTTTACTTATGCCTGTGATTCCATTTGTAAGATGCCCTCCTCGCATCCTGTACTTTAAAGCCTGTACCCAAAAAATGGGGAGTGGGAGTGGGAGTGGTATAAATATATAGGGCACTATGTCCGCTGGTGCCTGTATAGTTACAGCGGTGTCATCCCTACCAACCAGTAATGGGGCAGAGTAGGGCATGGAGGGTGAAAAAGAAAAGTGCCACTGAATGCCAGCACTGCTACTTCTAATCCCACTGTTGACAATGATGGGAAACTTCTTTCCACTAACACAGAGGATGGGGTACTATTTTCCCCACTGACACTAAGGATAGCGCACTAATCCTCCCACTGCCACTGACACCAACAATGGGGCACTTTTTCTCCCACTGGCACCAAGGATTGGGCACTAGTCCTTCCACCAACACCAAGGAGTGGGCACTAGTCCTTCCACCGACACCAAGGATTGGGCACTAGTCCTTCCACCGACACCAAGGATTGGGCACTAGTCCTTTCACTGACACCAAGGATTGGGCACTAGTCCTTCCACCGACACCAAGGATTGGGCACTAGTCCTGCCACCGACACCAAGGATGGGGCACTAGTCCTTCCACTGACACCAAGGATTGGGCACTAGTCCTTTCGCTGACACCAAGGATCGGGCAGGGAGGGGCCAAGAGAGCCAAAGAGGGACCCGAGAATAGGAGGATCTGGGCTTCTCTGTGCAAAACCACTACACATGGCAGGTAAGAATAAAATGTTTGTTATTTAAAAAAGTTAAATAAAAAAAAGAGACTTTACAATCACTTTAGGAAGTGGAAAATTGGGAGATCTCTTGATACCAAGTCAAGGTCAGGTAGACAAAGAAAGATTGCAGCCACAACTGCTAGAAAAATTATTTGGGATGCAAAGAAAAAATGACTGCAAACTTCAGGAGAAATACAGACTGCTCTGGAAAAATAAGTTGTTTCAAGGAGCACGACTATACTTGAACAAAAATGAGCTGCGTGGTCGAGTTGCCAGAAAGAAGCCTTTACTGCGCAAATGACACAAAAAAGCCTGGCTACAATATGCCTGACAAAACCTTGACATGCCTCACAGTTTCTGGAACACTATAATGGAGTGACGGGACCAAAACAAATCTTTATGGTCACAACCATAAGCACTATGTCTGGAGAAGGGGTCAAGAAGACCTATAGCAACAAGCATACCATCCCCACTGTAAATGATGGTGGTGGCTCGCCGATGTTTTGGGTGTGTGAGCTCTAAAGGCACAGGGAATCTTGTGAAAATTGATGGCAAGATGAATGTCGTATGTTATCAGAAAATGCTAGCAGACAATTTGCATTCTTCTGCACAAAAGCTAGGCATGGACTTTCCAGCACAACAGTAACCCTAAGCACAAGGCCAAGTTGACCCTCCAGTTGTTACAACAGAAAAAGGTGGAGGTTCTGGAGTGACCATCACAGTCTTCTGACCTCAATATCATCGAGACACTCTGGGGAGATCTTAAATCTGCAGTTCATGCAAGACGACCAAAGACTTTGCATGACCTGGAGGCATTCTCCCCAAAAAATGGGCAGCTATACTGCCTGCAAGAATCTGGGGCCTCATAGACAACTATTACAAAAGACTACACGCTGTCAATGATGCTAAAGTGGGGGATACACAGTATTTTTTTTTTTTTTTCGCCTCAGAGAACTATCAGGATATTCAATCAATTTGCGTTCATTTCGCAGTCTCCTTAGTTCGCATCATGGTTGGAAAATTTATTTATCTATTCATTTCATTTTCTTCCCCTTTTTTTTTCCCCTTTTTTTTTTTTTTTTTTTTTTAATATATATCAGTTAATATACAAAAGGAGAAAAAATACTTAAATACAAAAATAGATACATTAGTTTCCCCTAGCCAAACAAACCCTCATCCCACCCTCAAGTCACCCCCAACCCTTCTCCCCGCCTTCCCACCCTCCCCTACCTCCGGAAATCAGTCTCCTATTGAATCACTCTTTGCCCGATAATCTTCCTACTCCATGTCAAATCATCTTATCATCCTGTCAATATACCTTGGTGTAAGTTTAAAGTTGGCCCAGTCCTGCCATTTTCGTTTAAATCCGCCTTCTCCTTCCTCTCCCATATACCTGAGCTGTTCAGCATAATATATGTCGTTGATTCTGCAAAACCAACTCTTCTCTGTCGGGCTCATAGGGTCCTTCCATTGTTTGGGAATCAGACTCTTTGCTGCATCTAGTACGTGAGGAAGTAAAGTTCTCATGTACTGTTTAGTTGACATTTCTGTCCCATGGAACAAGCAGACCCATGGATCAGGAGGTATTTTAATTCCGGTTATCTCCTCAATTACCGATAATATATTATTCCAGTATGTTTTAATTTTAGGGCAGGTCCACCATATATGTGACATAGTTCCCACTTCAAGACAGCCCCTCCAGCAATTTTTGGAGGTGTCGTCTTGATAACGGTGTGCTATGGCCGGGGTTATATACCATCGTGCTAAACACTTGAAATTCATTTCGATCAGTGCACAATTAAATGAGGTCGTATGGGTCCTTTCTAATATTTTCCTGACCTCTATCTCGGTTTTACCCGTTCCCAATTCCTCTTCCCATTTATTAATATAAGGAGGGGGGCCGGGGTCTTTCAATCCCATCAATATTTTATAAATTGCGGAAATCGCGCCCCTTCCCCCTGGGGCGAAACACAGGCGCTCCAAAGGAAGCAAGTGTCTATCTGATCTCAGGGGGGAGGGGAGGGAATCCACGAAATGCGTCAACTGCAGGTATCGCCACCTGTTCAACTCAAACAAATCTTTTTTTTTACTTAGTTCCTGGTAGGTAAGAATTTTGCCATCTTTTAATATGTCTTTTAATTGTGCATCTGGTTTTTTAATCCAATTACCAAACAGGTCCCTTTTCCCTGGTATAAAAAAATGTGTGTCATATAGAGGGATTAGTGGGGAGTTATAGCCCCATCTATGTTTTTTATGTGCCCTATCCCATATAAACGTGGATGCCAATGTGATTTTGTGCATGTGCGGATTTATTTGTCTAAAATGTGGCGGTATCCAAATCTCTTTTCCTAACCGTGACTTATTTGAGCAACTTTCTATTCTCACCCACCTTTTCTCTTTGTTATCTCTGACCCAATCGATCACCCGTGCCATGTGTATAGCCCTATAATATGTGTAAATATCCGGTACCCCCAGACCACCATGTTCCTTATCTCTAGTTAACACCTCCATACTTATGCGCACCTTTTTGTTTCGCCATATGAACCTATTTAGTAACTGTTTTAGTATTTTAAAATAGACACCCGGTAATGCAATTGGTAACATTTGCATTATATATAGTATCTTAGGGAGTGTAAACATTTTAAAACAGTTTATTCTCCCTAGTAGGGATCTTTGTCTCAGTGCAATTCTCTTTAGGTCTTTTTTAATATCATTTAATAATGGTATATAATTCTGCAGGTAAATTAAGTCAGGGGATGAAGTAATATTGACTCCCAAATATTTTATCTCGGTATCTTTCCAGATAAATGGGAACTCTTGCTTATATCTCCGTATATCCTGTGCGTTCACGCTAATATTAAGGATTTCTGATTTTAGAGGATTGATTTTAAAATTGGATACATCTCCATACAATTTGAGGATTTTTAATAGATTCGGGAGTGTTATAGTTGGATTCGTTATAAATAATAAGATATCGTCGGCGAACGCTGCGAGTTTATGTTCCCCATCATTTGTTTGAATCCCCCTGATGTCGGGGTTATTTCTAATCCCGGCCAGCAATGGTTCCAAAGATAAAATGAATAAAAGAGGGGACAGGGGGCACCCCTGTCTAGTCCCATTGAACATTTCGAATGACCCTGACAATGTCCCGTTCACCTTAACTCTTGCCGTTGGGTGTTTATACAGAGCGCTTATCCACCCCATCATTTTTGGACCGATCCCGATAAATTCCAATGTGTTCAATAGAAATCCCCAGTCTACCCTGTCGAAAGCCTTTTCGGCATCTATAGACAGGAGTAGACCTGGGGATTTACTATCTTTTATTATCTGTGTCAACAGAAGTGTTCTGATGCTGTTGTCCCTACCTTCCCTCCCGGGGACAAAACCTACTTGGTCAGTATGTACTAAATCTTTCATGATTATTTTCATTCTCCCTGCTAGGATTTTGGCGAACAATTTTACATCTGCATTTAATAGCGAGATGGGTCTAAAACTAGAACATAAGGAGGGATCTTTACCTATCTTAGGGATTACTGTAATTGCAGCTTCCAAAGCCTCTTGACGGATATCCCAATTTAAACCAATACCATTTATATAGGAGCACATCCTGGGGATAAGAATGTCACTGAACTTTTGATAGTATGCAGTTGTTAGCCCATCGGGGCCTGGGCTTTTCCCCTTTGGTAACTCCTTTAGATTATTACGGATTTCCATTTCCGTTATAGGTTCTTCTAGAAAACTAATTTTGTCCTCTGGTATTTTATTTAAACATGTGTTACTTAAGAATTTTTTAATATTAACACTTCTCCTTTTTGTTTTTTCTGAGGTATCCCCTTGCGATATCGAGTACAACTTCCCATAGTATTCTTGAAATTCTCTTGCTATTTCTGATGTTGTATATACCTTACTCCCTTTGTCTGTTTGAATATTTTCTATATAATTACTCTTAAATTTGTTTTGAAACCTTTTTGCTAGGTATTTACCGGACAAGTCCCCCAATTGATATTTCTCTTTCTTACGTCTGAAGGATGCCGCTCTATTATCATATTCAATGAGATCTCTTAATTCCTCTCTTTTTAAGATAATGGTACGATCCGCTTCCTGCTCTCCTGTTAGTTTATGGATCTGTTCAAGATCCAAGATAGTTTTATATAGCTCATCATATTTTTTTTTAGTTTCTTTTTTTTTCGCTGATCCTATTGCGATCAGTATGCCCCTGATATAGGCCTTGTGAGCCTCCCAAACTAATGATTCCGACATATGTTCGGAACAGTTTGTCTTAAAATACCATTCCAATTCCTGTTTTATCCTTACTACAACCTCTTCGTCCTGTATTAAATCCTCATTAAGTCTCCATTTGGTGTTACTTTTAGGGGTTCCCTCGTTTTTTAAGTTGATTGAAACTGGCGCATGATCCGACAGGGTCGTTATCCCAATTCCCGAACTTGTCACTACATCCAGTGAGCTATGATCCACTAAAAAAAATCGATCCTAGAGTACGTCCCGTGCACAGCGGAGTAGAATGAATAATCTCGTATTTTCGGATGCTGAATTCTCCAAACGTCTATCAATTGGAGTTGATGTAATTTTTTTTTAAGTAATTTTCTTTGTACATCTCCAGTCCGCTGTGCACGAGACGTACAATCGAGGTCCGGATCCAAGCAGAGATTCATATCACCCGCCACAACTACCTTGCCTATCCTAAAGTCCATAAACATCTCAATGACCCCCCTAAGAAATCTCATGGAGTTCTTATTTGGGCAGTAAATGTTAGCAATAGAATAGTCCACTTCGTTTATTTTTCCTCTAAGTAGGAGATACCGCCCCTCGGGATCCACTTTTCTCTCTGCCAGGACGAATCTAACTTCCTTAGCAAACCCTATGGCAACCCCCTTTGCTAATTTAGTCGGTGAGTCTCCATAAAACCATAGTGGATATTCCGGAGAACTTATTTTAAGGTTTGACTCCTGCGAGATATGTGTCTCTTGTATGAGTACTATGTCTGCTTTAAGATGTTTGATTTCTCTTAAAATATTACCCCTTTTTAACGTGGAATTTAATCCCCTTACATTATATGAGAGTATTTTTAAGGTTCCCATAGTTCTATCAGTTGAGTCATGTCACTCGTCATCTTACATGGATAGGATTTCCAATAGGCATCAGAGCAAAGCCACAACAGGCAGCTTATTTCTAATACTGCAGACCGGAGATACTCCTCCCCCAACCCTCTCCCGCACCCCCCCACCTCCCCCCATATACTCTGTGCTAAGACCCCTATATTCACCCTAACCCTCCCCCCCTCCCTCCCTTCCCCCACCAATAGGGGCATTACGGCCTAAAATAGGCACCTGGATCCGTGGCCAACCTGCACCACCCGGCCCACGGTTCTCGCCCCGGAGGTTGAGCTCTGTAAGTGCGACCACATCCGGAACTGCCCCCACCCCCCCCCCCCCAACCGGGGGTTGGGGGTGGGTGAGTAGCCCCAGGACCCCCGAACCCCCCAGGCCCACACCAGCCAGTCCCCCCCCATCCCCCCCTAACCCCCCCCCCGCCCCCCCATCTCCCCCCCTATTCATCCTATGTGGATTTTTTCCTGATTATTTTCCTCTTTTGTTTCCTGGGATGAGGTTCCATGTCTGATGACCTGGTATAGGTGATGTCTTCTCTTGTGGTTCATTCCATCCAGGTATCTCTATCAATGGAATGTCTAGTCTCTTACAAAACTTAGTCATCTCTTCAGGGAACCTTAAGGTCGCGGACCTGCCCTCCTTCTTCCCGATTAAACACGCTGGGTAACCCCAGGAATATTGGATACCATGTGCTTTTAAATGTTCGAGTAATGGTTTTAATAATCTCCTTCTAGAGAGGGTCTCGGTGGCGAGGTCCGGAAAAATCTGTAATTCAGTCTCATTGAATGTAACCGGCCTGATAGTTTTAAGACGCTGCCATATCTGTTCTTTATCTTGGAAATTGTGAAATCTTGCGATCACGTCTCTGGGAATTCCGGCTGCCAATTCAGTCGGTTTTCTGATCCGATGAAATCTTTCAAATTTGATTTTTTCCGTTTCCGTTTTACACAAAATGGGGCCGAATAGTTTATCGAGTTTTACTTGGAGGTCTTCTCCTTCCAGGTCTGGTAGACCCCGGATCCGCAAATTTTTCCTCCGGTTCCGGTTTTCTTGATCTTCCAAGCGATACCTCAGATTCCTTTGTTCTATTTGTAGTTCCTTCATTTGCATTTTTAACTCTGACACCTCAGCTGCTTGGCTATCCAGTTTTTACAGTATTAAGAACTAAGGGGGTGCAGACTTTTGAACATGGGTCATTTCATTTGTTTATTTGTTGCCATATTTTGTTTTATGGTTGTGCCATCCTGTTATGACCTACAGTTAAATATGAATCCCAAAAGAAATAAAATAATGTGTTTTGCCTGCTAACTAATGTTTTCTATAAAAATGGTACTGTATATTGCCAATTCTGCAAGGGTATGCAAATGTTTGAGCACAACTCTATCCCCTCATCTCCATAACAAGAAAGGCGAAGGGATGTTCTGTAGTCCACAGAGAGAAGGGAAGTTGTCCTTTAGGTATTTAAGGTATGCTGAAAGGTACTTGTAGGTGTCCCTCTAAGTATCCTGCTTCTCTAGCCTGAGACCCCTAATACACAAAAAAAAATATGATTTGTTTATTTCTAAGGAAGCAAAACGTAGACAACCAAAGAGAGGAACATCAGAAAAGGAGAAAGAGTGGCTAGAGAAGAGATGGTATAAAAGACAAGAAAGAGCCTCAGGTGCTCTTCACAATGTGATGTTACAAGCCCTGGACTAGATAAACGTTAGGCAGACATAAATCACACAACGTAACATTTCTCTGTATTCATCAATACTATGTATTTGTTAAATAAACACAGTGTAAGTACTTGAAATTGACATAACGTCATCCTCCCTGTACAGCAAAGCTCAAACCGGGAGAGGGAAAAGCAGCACATGGAGCCAGTCAGTTCAGTGCTCATGTGTCAACAAGAGACATGCTAATAAGCAGACGATGGAGAAGAGAGGTCTGCTCAGTCTGACGCTTCTCTTGTCACTGTCCAGTCACAGGCCCTGGGATGGACAAGACCTGTTAGGCCCCGTACACACGACCGGATCTGTCCGCTGGGATTTATCCGCGGATCAGTTCCAGTGGACAGATCCGGTCGTGTGTAGGCCCTAGCGGATAAAAATCCTGCCGACGGATTTACAGCGGATAAAAATTTCTTAGCATGCTAAGAAATCTATCCGCTGGAATCCTGTCCTTCGGACTTATCGTCGTCTGTACAGAGTCACCGGATAAGTCCGCCCGATCCCCATCCCTCGCATGCGTTGAAGTGATTCGACGCATGCGTGGAAGTATTTACCTTCCAGGGTCGCGCATGACGGCGCGGCCACGTCACCGCGGATGTTTTCCGCGGGGATTTTGATCTGATGGTGTGTACAGCCATCAGATCAAAATCCGCCAGCGGACATACCCGATGGAAATGGTCCGGCGGACCGTTTTCATCGGATATCCGCTCGTCTGTACGAGGCCTAAGTGTTAATTAAATTGGAACTTCATTTAAAAAGTGAGGTCCCACAGGTTCGCTCCTTCCCGTGTTTTTTTTTATTCTGGAAGGGGAGTGAGAACCGATTTTTATTGGTAACTGCTCCTACTTCCGCAAACCTAGCTTAGGTGAGGATGGCAACCCTTGTCCTACTCCCTGCCCTCCTGCAGCCTACTGGGACATGTCACATATCCCAGGAGGCTGCAGGACCATTCAAAAACCCCTGTGTGAGCTCACACATGTGCAGTGGAGAACCACCTCAGGAAGCCACAACTCCCAAATCCAAGATGGTGGTGCCAGAGAGCAGGAGCGGTAAGAAGAATTGGCTGCAAGAAGACAGTACTGGACCCTAGGCACTGGAAAGTACCTGTTTTTTATATAATTAAAGATGGCAACCCTATGCCCATGGTGGCAACCAAGCCTTTTAGGAACACAGCAATACCCCTCTCTCCACAAGTCAATATTTTTGTATGTGTCAGAACTGTATACATTTTAAAGCTGGACAATTTTTTTGGTAAGGTAAACATCTCCCATATATGCAGTTCATCTCTTTGCTTGGAGTTCAGCTTTCAATGTTGGTGCTCATTGTGGCACCAAGCCTTTATAGGACCATAGAAATATCCCTGTCCTAACTTGCCAACTGTCTTGTGTGTGGCAGAGCTGTATACATCTCAGGACTGGATGGAAAGCAAAACACATTCTTTGGCAGGTAAAAAAAAAACCTTCTATATATAGTTTATCTGTAGGCCCGAAGTTCAGCTTTTTATATTGGTGCCCATAGTGGCCACCAAGCCTTTTAGGAGCATAGTAATCCCCCTTTGTCCACAAGCCAATTTTCTTGTGTGTGACTGACTTTTATAAGGCCTCGTACACACGACCGAGGAACTCGTCGTAAATGAAACATCTTTTTCCTCGACGAGTTCCTTGTTAGGCTTGTCGAGAAACTTGACAAGCTATCTTTGCGTACACACTGTCAAAACCAAATCTCGAGGTTCTCAAACGCGGTGACGTTCAACACGTACGACGGCAGGGGAAGTTTCATTCCACTGGCACAACCCTTGGGGCTGGCTTTTGCTAATCTCATGTTACTGCGTGTTAAGTAAAAGTTTGGTAGGAGACGATTTGCACTTTTCAGTCTGTTACAGCGTGACAAATGTGCTATCTCCATTACAAGCGCTACTTTTACCGAAGAAGCGCTCCCGTCTCATACTTTATTCTGAGCATGCGCGGATTTCTAAGCATACACACGAATGTGTTTCTCGTCGAAAACCAGCCCGACGAGGAACACGACGACGGAATTGAGACTCCCGTCGACGAAAAAGAGAACTTCTCTTTTTTTCTCGTCATGTTCCTTGACAGTTTTCTCGATGAAAAACATACACACGACCGTTTTCCTCGGCAAAAAAACTCTGCCACCAAGTTTCTTGATGGGTTCTGACGAGGAAAACGATTGTGTGTACGAGGCCTAAATCTCAAAACTGGATGGAAAGCAAAACACATTCTTTGGCAGGTAAAACAACTCCCATATATGCAGTTTGTCTGTTTACTTGGAGTTCTGCTTTCAACCTTGGTGCCCAACGTGGCTACAACCCTTTTAGAACCATAGAAATACCCCTGGCTCAACATGCCAATTTTCTTATGTGTGGCAGAGCTGTAAAAATCTCAGAACTGGACGGATGGAAAAGCAAATCTTTTAGAGGGTAAAACAATTACCATATATCCAATTCATCTCTTTGCCTGAAGTTTCAATCTTGATGCCCATCGGTGGCTCATGCCCACCGTAGCACCAAGCCTTTTATGACCATAACGATCCCCCGGGCTCCACGTACTAATTTTCTTTGGGTTAAAGGTCATGCTCCTCAATGCCAGCTTTTCTGCCCATAACTCTTCTATGAATGGGTCTGCCCCACCATCAGGTTTCTCCAGCAAATAATTTTTCACCCTCAGTAAAAATGGAATAAATACCTTACAACAAGTTTAAGAACAATATTTCTCTGAAAAGAAAGCAAAACCGTCTTGTATGTTTTCCTAAGCAGACATAACACCGGGATGAAAAGGAATAAGTCCCCGTCCATGCAAGAAAGCCAAGCTTACATACAACACATTCCACGACGTGGTGTGTTTGAGATAAGTGACGGCCCGTTCGCTTTTTTCCTCTGTTTAGACATTAATGCGTTGAGTGAAAACGTCAGCTTTTCGGTTAAACAAAACACTGCGCTGGCCCAGACACACTGAAGACTTTAAACAAGTATTAATTATTCCTCGTATTTCCCTAACATTTTCTGAAAGTTAATAAACTGAGGCAGATTGGCGATGACATCACGTCAAGTCTGGCCTAATCTTCTACAGGCTTTTTTTTTTATTATTTTTTTCAATTTTCGGCCCATGCCAATGTCAAAGTCTCAACTCTGGTCGCCGTCCAACGTTTCACCTAGTCAGCAGAGGCAGCCATTGACGGCGCGGCCGATTGCGGAGCGTTTATGTTCTTAATTAATAGTTTGTTGACTTTAACGACTTGATGGATGGAAGATGAAGCAACCTTTTCGCAGTGATTTATTGGGACAAATTGCAGCCGTTATTGTACTAACAAAGGAAGACATGTTAGGGTGATGATCATTAGTTAACCGGTTGGCCACACAATCTATTAATGACATGACAGAAAAAGTAAAACTGAATTAGCCAGCGCAACGGTTACAGTGCCTAGAAATGCTCTGATGTTCTCTAATGCCAAAATAACTTTGGAACATATTAGCTTACAAAGCTAATGATACATTTGTTTCTGTCCAGGTAACTATAACTTACAAAGCCATCCACAACCTGGCCCCCAGCTACATCACAAACCTAGTCTCAAAATACCAACCTAATCTTTCTCTTCGCTCCTCCCAAGACCTCCTGCTCTCAAATTCCCTTGTTATCTCATCCTGTGCTCGCCTTCAGGACTTCCCCAGAGCCTCTCCCATACTCTGGAACTCTTTACCCCAATCTGTCCGATTTTCTCCTACTTTATCCACTTTCAGATGATTCCTGAAAACTTATCTCTTCAGAGAAGCCTATCTGGCCCCACCTAACAACTGTCCATTTATCTTCTCCATCAGCACATCCCTCACAGTTATTACCTCTTGTATCTCGTGACTATCCCTTTTAGATTGTAAGCTCTAAGGAGCAGGGCTCTCTGATTCCTACTGTATTATGCCACGTATGCACAAACGGAATTTTCGACAACAAATGTTTGATGTGAGCTTTTGGTTGGATATTCCGACCGTGTGTAGGCTCCATCGGACATTTGCTGTTGGAATTTCCAACAAATGTTTGAGAGCCGGTTCTCAATTTTTCCAACAACAAAAGTTCTTTCGGAGATTCCGATCGTCTGTATGCAATTACGATGCACAATAATCCTACGCATGCTCAGAATCAATTTGACGCATGCTTGGAATCATTGAACTTAATTTTTCTCCGCTTGTCGTAGTGTTGCACGCCACCGCGTTCTTGACTTTCGGAATTTCCGACAACTTTTGTGTGATCGTGTGTATACAAGACAAGTTTGAGCCAACATTCCGTCGGAAAAAAATCCACGGATTTGTTGTCAGAATGTCCGATCGTGTGTAGGCGGCATTAAAGTGTATTGCAGTTGTACTGTCTACCAGTGGCGTAACCAGAGTTATGGGCGCCCAGGACAGATTTTTTTTTCCGCCCCCCCCCCCTTATATAAACATCCACTCTGGTTAGATCCCCTTTAGCCCTCACCTGTCCTGCCAGCAGACATACTTCAATAACGTATCCCTGATTACACAGAACCCTGCATCATAAGTGAAATAAACAATACGTTTATAAAACACCACCAAACCTTCAATCCAAGTTAAAAACAAAAAAATGGTATATGATTGCTGTGAAAATATGTACCGTCTTCCACCAATAATCAAGCAGACATCCTACTCACCGGACCACAATGACACTCAATACAGGTAGTCAAATAGGGTGGTTTAGCAATAGAAATGTGTCCTCAATGGTAATACGGTCCCCAGTATTTGCAAATCCGCTAAATGATAATGTAATCATAAACCCAAAAGAGAGAAGAAACTCTTTATAGTTTAGTATATAAATATTTTTATAGCCATAAAACAAGTATCACATAGGCCCCGTACACACGATAGAATACATCCGCAGATAAATCCCAGCAAATGGGTTTCTGCGGATAGATCCTATGGTGTGTACACGCCAGCGGATCTGTTTCCGCGGAGAAATCTCCTCTGGGATGGATTCCAGCAGATCGGATATTTGCTGTGATGCACAACAAATCCATCTGCTGGAATCCATTCCAACGGATGGATCCGCTCGTCTGTACAGACTTACCGGATCCATTCGTCCAAAGGGATTCCCCGCACGCGTCGTAATGATTTGACGCATGCGTGGAATTCCTTATATGACAGCGTCGCGCCCGTCGCCGCGTCATAATAGCGGCGACGGCGCGACACGTCATCGGCAGAGGATTTCAGCGCGGATTTCAATGCGATGGTGTGTACACGCCATCGCATAGAAATCCTCTGAAATCCTCGAGAGGATTTATCCGCGGATACGGTCCGCTGGACCGTATCTGCGGATAAATCCTCTCGTGTGTATGGGGCCTTACAGTTAGGTAAGTTTAAATCGACCCAAACAAGAATACACCAGCAGGTACGGCGTTTGCATTTCACCTGCGCTCCAGACAGAAGGAGGAAGTGACGTGTCACACACTAACCTATCCAACGCGTTTCGTAAGCAACGCCTGATGTCATCGGGGGTCACATGGTCTCGTAATGTGTGTCATTTTGGTCCAGTGAGTAGGATGTCTGCTTGATTATCAATGAAAGACGGCACATACGAGCTCCTCTAATTTATTATCATTACTAGTATTAATATTATTGTTGTTAATTATTGATCTAGGGTGCGCCTATTTTTTACTCATCAGAGGGATTGTTGCCAAATAGTGATAAGATGTGTGTAGATAACATACATGTAAAATCATATTTACAAATATTACATTTGACAAGTCATATAGTCACATCCTCAGGTCATGCTTACCCAGATTACCATAATTTCAACAACATTTAATTTTCCATCCCATCAATGCAAAGGGTTTGTGTCCCCACAATAATACAGTGGTGATGGAATGGCTACAGGAGAGGCAATAAGACCTCAGCTATAAAAAAATCTATAAACATATAAGTTATAGCAGTATATCCAACACTATCATATTATTATAAAACATTTAAATTGTGTATATATATACTGGTATTGAACTTCCCTTTAACCACTTAAGGACCCCTTCACGCCGATTTACGTCGGCAGAATGGCACGGCCGGGCACATCAACGTATATATATGTATGTTGCCCTTTAAGCCCAGCTGTGGGTTCACGCGCGCCGCGGGCACGTGCACGCGACCCGGTCCGAAGCTCCGTGACCACGACCGCGGGACTCGCGGACCACGATCGGTCCCCGGAGCTGCAGAACGGGGAGAGCTGTGGCCCCGTGATCGATCGTGTGTTCCCTTATATAGGGAATCACAATCAATGACATCACACCTACAGCCACACCCCTCTACAGTTAGAAACAGACATGAGGTCACACATAACCCCATCAGATGTCATGAGACACGAAACATCAAGCGCCCAGAGGCGATTCAGTTCGCATGTGCCGCGCTATATAAGTTTTTCATTCATTCATTCATTCATTCATTCATTCATTCATTCATTCAGCGCCCCCTTGTGGTTAACTCCCAAACTGCAATTGTCATTTTCACAGTAAACAATGCATTGAAAATGACAATGGTCCCAAAAATGTGTCAAAATTGTCCAAAGTGTCTGCCACAATGTCGCAGTCACAAAAAAAATTGCTGATTGCCGCCATTAGTAGTAAAAAATTTTTTTTTATAAAAATGCAATAAAACTATCCCCTATTTTGTAAACGCTATGATTTTTGCGCAAACCAACCGATAAACGCTTATTGCGATTTTTTTTACCAAAAATAGGTAGAAGAATATGTATCGGCCTAAACTGAGGAAAACATTTTTTTATACATTTTTGGGGGATATTTATTATAGCAAAAAGTAAAAAATATTGCATTATTTTCAAAATTGTCGCTCTATTTTTGTTTATAGCCCAAAAAATAAAAACCGCAGAGGTGATCAAATACCACCAAAAGAAAGCTCTATTTGTGGGGAAAAAAGGACGCCAATTTTGTTTGGGAGCCACGTAATTGTCAGTTAAAGCGACGTAATGCCGAATCGCAAAAACTGGCCAGGTCCTTTAGCTGCCTAAAGGTCCGGGTCTTAAGTGGTTAATAGTGCCGTCGTACGTGTTGTACATCACTGCGTTGTTGACGATCGGAATTTCCGATCGTCTTAAAGGTGGTGTAAATGTAAAAGTTTTTTCACCTTAATGCATCCTATGCATTAAGGTGAAAAAACTTCAGAGAATACTGGCCTCCCCGCCCCCCCCCCGTTTACTTACCTGACCCTTCTAAAGTTCTGCGCCGTGAACGCGCTGGCATCTTGGCCGGCTTCCCGGCTCATTCATTGGTTGATTGAAGCAGTGCAGCCATTGGCTCACGCTGCTGTCAATCACAACCAATGACGCCGTGCGCCTGGGGGCGGGGCCTAGTGATACAGTCGGCAGCCATGGGCGTCGGCTGTATCACGGGAGTGCGCCCGCAAAGACTCCACACCATGCAAGCTCTCTCGCATTAATGTGTGGAGTTCTTGCGGGAAGGACCAGAGACAGCCGCCAAGGGGCCTCAAAAGACGTGGATGGGGGCCACTCTGTGCAAAACGAGCTGCACAGTGGAGGTAAGTATAACATGTTTGTTATTTTTAAAAAATAAAAAAAATATCTTTACAAACCCTTTAATGGTGTCCCAAACATGGAGTGATTTTGCTACGATTGTTGCACATCCAAAAAGCGCAAAGCTTGTCACCCAAAAGTGTGCAGGAACTTCTTTGGCGTGTTTGTCGCTCATAGGGCAACCCATTCGAGCTTCTTTATGCGTGATAAAAACACAAAAAAAAAGTGAGCGGGAACAAACTTGCTATGTGCTTCCAGTCTGTCGGGGGCTGCCCTATACTCGACACTCGGAAACGCAGGTAAAATACGCCCCAAAAAAATCACAAATGGCAACAGGTGTTTCCACCACATGAAATGCAAATGAGGCAAGTCATGGCCCATCCAAACCTGTCCGCTCGGGTGCAATCAGGGCTCAAGTCCTGCGGGAACACGTGGGAACGGAGTTTCTGCACTTTTTTTACAGCAGGAACGCAGTTCCCTTTGCAGGACCAGAGCAGCCTCGAGCAGCCGAGCCGCCCGAGCCCATCCTTCACTAAGCGGCGATGCCCAGCTCGAGTCACTGTCAAGGGCAGGCGAACCTTAGTAATCCTTTATGTTACTGGCTGCTTCCTGTATAGGGATTCATCAGGTAGTGTGCGGGTATTCTGTCACTTCCTCGATGCCGCAATGTCTCCTGGGAGCTTTTGTCATTGTTCCCAGGAGACATTGCAATTCCTTCTGGGAACAATGACAAAAGCTCCCAGGAGACATATACAGGTAGCAGCCAGTAACATAAAGGATTACTAAGATACAGTGGATCGAAAAAACATGTGGTTTAGTAAATATGCATATGAGCGTATCATTTTCTTTTTTTTTTGGTGGGGGAGTGGATCTTGGGTGGGAGTTCCCACACTTTTTTCCCCAGGACTTGAACCCTGGGTGCAATGCATTAATACACGTGTTAAAGCACATTTGTTTGTGAATTAACATATGCTGCATTATGCAATCTATTCCTGCAATGCACTGGATGGGTCCTTATTGTCTATGGACAATGCAATCCCTTTATAAGTGGGTGGCTGTGATGATGTCATAGAGAAAAAACTATTGGTCTACATAGGGCTTGGCAAGCAATAAAGTCTCCAGTTAGCTGACTGTATAATGTTTTTTCTGTCTTGTCTGTGCAGTCACTAGAGGGCGCACATTCAATTTTCTATGTGCAATATGATGATGAAGAGACAACACAGAGAACGTAGAAATTAAATAATACATCACTTTTTCTTTATTGTTCCACAAATTTTTTTGTTATTTTAATTCTAATTTATTTTATTTTGTTTTATTTAACTTTCTCTTCCTTTTTACTTAGGTTAATTGGGTATGGACAAAATGTCAATCTGTTCATCCATGCTTAATAAATATGTTAAGAGTATGACGTAAAATTCTATAGTTTGTATATACGGTATTGTTTTTACCTTTATACACTGTATACGTTTTGTTTGATAGACTCTGTCTATTTGTAAATCTTATCCACCAGAATTATAAAAAAAAAAAGACAAAAAATAAATAAATAATACACAGTCTGTTTTCAGTTTAACATTACAACAAAAAATATATATATATAATTTACCTTTAAGTATATTATTATTTGCTTTTTGTTCTTTTTTATATAAAATTTAAATGAGGTTCCGGTTCTATCTTGTTTAAAGAGGACTTTCTCTCCTAGCAAACAGAGACTGGACAGTTTGACATATCATTTTGTTGTTATTTCAAGTTCTTTTTAAAAAAAATATATATATATATATATATATATATATATATATATATATATATATATATATATATATAATTTTTTTTTTTTTACTGTTGCACATACTAAAATTATTAGAATGTTGACACAAATAAGTGTGCACAAATGAGTGTTAATGACACTGGTATATTGTTACACATTCCATTACTTTTAAATCTGGATTTTAGGCAGACATAAAATACACAAACCAAATAGCTTTATGATTATTAATAAATTACATATTTTTTTATTGCAAGCAGTTTAACCACTTTAGCCCCAAAATAATTTACCCCCTTCCTGACCAGAGCCCTCTTTGCGATTCGGCACTGCGCCGATTTAACTGACAAATTGCGTGGTCGTGCAAACAAAATTGATCACACCTGCTGTTTTTATTTTTTAGGCTATAAACAAAAATAGAGCGACAATTTTGAAAAGAAAAAAAGCTATTTTGTTTACCTTTTCCTATAATAAATATCCCCGAAAGATATATAAAAAAACGATTGTTTTTCCTCAGTTTAGGTCGATACGTATTCTTCTATATATTTTTGGTAAAAAAAAATCATAATACGCGTATATCGATTGGTTTGCGCAAAAGTTATTGCGTCTACAAAAATAGGGGATAGTTTTATGGCATTTTAATTAATATATATTTTTTACTAGTAATGACGGCGATCTGCGATTTTTATCGTGACTGCGACATTCTGGCGGACATATCGGACACCTTTGATGCTATTTTGGGACCATTGTCATTTATACAGCGATCAGTCCTATAAAAATGCACTGATTACTGTGTAAATGACACTGGCAGGGAAGGGGTTAACACTAGGGGGCGAGGAAGGGGTTAAGTGTGTCCTAGGGAGTGATTCCAACTGTGTGGGGGCTGGGCTACAAGTGACAGGGAGCAGAAGATCAGTGTCCTGTCACAGGGCAGAACAGGGAGATGTCTTGTTTGCAGCTCCATGACACGATCGCAAGACACCGGCGGACATCGAGTCCACGAGTCCGGCGGGCACGGTCACGGAGCTCGCAGCAGGGGCACGCGTGCCGGCGACACATTTAAAGAGGTGTACATGTACGCCCATTTGCCTGCCTGTGCCATTCTGCCGACATAAATGTCCGTGTGGCAGTCGGCAAGTGGTGAAGCGTTGGCACACTTGGTATATGGAGGGTCCAAGTTGCCCTATGTCTTAACTACATCTGAGGTCAGGTCCACGTGCTTGGGTAATTGCTCATGGAGAGGAATTTGGGGGTCGCTTCCCACTCTCGCTCTCACTCCATGCTCCTCTGCCTCACTCTTTTGTTTTTGAAGGTCCAGTTGTCTGGACAAAATTTGGGATTAAAAAGATTAGTGACATCACTACAAATGGGTAGTTGAAATCTTTTGACAAACTGAAATCTCTATACCAGCTACCAAATAAGCATTTTTTTTCATTGCATACAGTTAAGACACACATACCAGGTGCGATTTGGAAATGCTAGAGCTCCATTCTCGGTGTCTGCCATCAAATCCATGTTAAGGGAGGATGATCTTCACAAGCCTCTATCTACTATTTACAGTGCCTTGAAAAAGTATTCATACCAGGGCTCAAGTCCTGCGGGAACGTGTGGGAACGGAGTTCCTGCACTTTTTTTACAGCAGGAACGCAGTTCCCTTTGCAGGACTAGAGCAGCCGAGCCGCCCGAGCCAATCCTTCACTGAGCGGCGATGCCCAGCTTGACTTACTGTCAGGGGCAGTTGAACCTTAGTAATCTTTTATGTTACTGGCCGCTTCCTGTATATGGATTCATCGGGTAGTGTGCGGGTATTCCATCACTTCCTCGATGCCACAATGTCTCCTGGGAGCTTTTGTCATTATTCCCAGGAGACATTGCGGGATTTAGAAAGAACTTGCTTTAAAAAAAAAAACATGCGCTTTAGAAATTATGCATGTGAGCGTAATCATTTTTTTTTGGGTGGGGGAGTGGATCTTGGGTGGGAGTTCCCACACTTTTTTCCCCAGGACTTGACCCCTGATTCATATCCCTTGAAATTTTCCACATTTTCTCGTGTTAAAACCAAAAATGTAAATGAATTTTATTGGGATTTTATGTGATAGACCAACACAAAGTGGCACATAATTGAGAAGTGGAAGCAAAATGATAAATGGTTTTCCAAATTTTTTCAAAATAAATATGTGAAGAGTGTGGGTTGTTCTTTCTAATGGATCATTATATTTTGTCTCGTTGTATATGGGGAGGTTTGTGTCCTTATTGAGGAAGCTGTACATGTGCAATTCGTTTAGTTCTGAATTTGTTTAACAAATTTTGTCAAATTCGTTAATTCTGAAAATTTCAGATTTTTTCAATTTACGAGTTTTCAGATTTCCAAAAATGTTTGAATTTTGGAAATTCAGAATTTCCAAATTTTTGAAAATGAAAAATTTTGGAAATTTGGAAATTCTAAATTTCGGTAATTTGAAAATTCAAATTTGGGAAATTCGAAAATTCGAAATTCCAAAATCAAATTTTTGAATTTCCACATTTTCGAAATTTCTAATTTTGGAATTATGAATTTTCAAATCTTCGGATTTTCAGGCTTTTGAATTACAAATTTTGGAATTTCCGATTTTGGTATTTAAAATTTGTGAATTTTCAAACTTTTCATTTTTATATTGTTATTTTTGGCTGGAGTTCTGCTTTAACAAAAGTGTCCAGAACACACATGGTCTCTCAGACCTCCTTAAAATATGAGTTTGTGAACTACACTAGCAAGAAAAACACCTTCTCACTTATCAGATATCCTAGACCTCCTAACATAAAGTTTAAGTAAGTGTGGGAAGAAGCAACAGGAAAAAACAAAAATTCTAACAAAACAGTGCACAATGGATATATTATTTAAAGAAGCAACTCGGGTCATAAACTGCCTGCACATGACCAATGTTGGGTTTTTGTTCATGGCACAAAGATATTGTCTACTTCAGGGACCTGCGGTTCGGTTCGCAGCAGAACATGCGAACAGGCAAAAGAAAATTTGAACGGGCGAACACCGTTAAAGTCTATGGGACACGAATGTGAAAAATCAAAAGTGCTAATTTTAAAGGTTAATATGCAAGTTATTGTCATAAAAAGTGTTTGGGGACCGGACCTGGGTCCTGCCCCAGGGGACATGTATCAATGCAAAAAAAAAAGTTTTAAAAACGTCAGTTTTTTCGGGAGCAGTGATTTTCATAATGCTTAAAGAGAAACAATAAAAGTGAAATACTCCTTTTAATTTCGTTTCTGGGGGGTGTCTATAGTATGCTTGTAAAGTTGCAAATGTTTCATGTGTTTATAACAGTCCCTGCACAAAATGACATTTCTAAAGGAAAACAAAACAGTGGCGTCAGAGGGGGGTGGGGTCACCCACGCATGTCACGGATGGCCTCACCATCGGATATTTAAGAGATGTCACTGCGGGTCTCGCATCATTCGGCGGGCGTCTCCCATGGAGGTGGAATCAATCGTGGCAGCTTGTATCGTCAGGTCAACGGCTCTTCCTGTTTACATCATGATCAGCCGTGATTGGACTCGGCTGATCACGTGGTAAAGAGTCTCCGCCGGCGGCTCTTTACCGAGATCGGAGATGCAGGGTGTCAGACTGACACCCCGCATCACCGATTCCCGCACTGCGCGCCCCCTGGTATGCTATCCTGCTGGACGTCAATAGACGTCCAGTCAGGATTTCAGAACCACTTCCAGGACGTCAATTGTCTATTGACCGGGCGGGAAGTGGTTAAAGGACTTGTCCCAAGCTGTGTGTGTGTGTTTTTTTTTACAGTTTTTGACACTTTTTTGGTGAAATGGTAGGGGTACAATGTACCCGATTACCAATTCACATAGGGGGGAGCCGGGATCTGGAGGTCCCCTTTGTTAAAGAGGGCTTCCAGATTCTGATAAGCCCCCCACCCGCAGAACCCCACAACCATCGGGCAAGGGTTGTGGGGATGAGGCCCTTGTCACCATTAACATGGGGACATCCTCTCCATGTTGAGGGCATGTGGCCTGGTATGGTTCAGGAGAGGGGTTGCTCTCTCACCCCCCTCTTTTCCTGCGGCCTGCCAGGTTGCGTGCTCGGATAAGTGTCTGGTATTGATTTTTGGGGGGAATCCCACACCATTTTTTTAATTTTGGCGCGGGGTTCCCCTTAAAATCCATACCAGACCTGAAGGGCCTGGTAATGGACGGGGGGGGGGGGGGCATGCCATTTTTACAATGACTTTTATCTGTGTTGCCGAGACCCGACAATTCATTATAGCCGCGAGTAGTTTTAAATGACTTTTTTTCCTTTAGAAATGTAATTTTGTGCTTTTTTTTGCATTGATACATGTCCCCTGGGGCAGGGCTCCGGTCCCCAAACACTTTTTATGACAATAACTTGCATATTAACCTTTAAAATTAGCACTTTTGATTTCTCCCATAGACTTTTAAAGGGTGTTGCGCGGCTTTTGAATTTGGCGCAAACACCCCAAATTGTTCGTTATTCGACTCGAACATCGGGCGCATCCCTATAAAGGTCATGTGAATGGCAGACAATGAATTTTTTTTCAATAAAATCTGAAGATTTAAAAAGACTGAAAACAACTTTTGAAACTACTATAAAATGGTAAAGCTTATATGAGATTTTAGTGATTGGTTTTAAATTTACTTTAAAGCTGAAGGTTATAGAGGCAGAACTCCCTATAATGATTTTCATAGATAAATATGACTCTGATGCAACGCTTTCTAGTTGGGGTCTACTATATAGTGAATAGGCAAGTTTAAACTCCAATATATATATATATATATATATATATTTTTTTTTTTCTGCCAAGGCATTAACTAGTCCAAATAAAATGCGTATAAAGAGCTTATAGTCAGTAGTACAAGATGGCCGTTTCATGCTAAGGTCACAGGCTCTCAGGTCCCTTCCCTCTGATAGTGACCTCTAGCCTGTATGAACGCCAGTATAATTAAAGACCAGTGTTCAAAAAATGATTAAAATAGCATTAGTAAACTGCTCTTATGAAAATGATGGGTACCTTCAATGGCACTGCCCTTCTTTTCTCATCTATTTCCTTTTTTTGTCTTTGGATAAATTACCCCTCATTAACTATGCTTTGGAGAGCGTTTTGCCAGCCAAGCCCCCTCTTTTCATAGTATTGAAATGCAGCTGCTATAGGTGGTCTGATACATTAGGCACAAAAGTAAATTCTATAGGCAAGAATGATCTATGACGAACCTTATCTCATTTGCCAGCAAAGCTTTTCAGAATAAGGTTTGGGTCCTGGTTCTCAGCCACTTACAATTTCAGCACTTGAACTCCACCAAAGAGACCATCACTTAACTGACATCTCCACCTCTAATGTCTACACCGAGCTCTGTGCCCATCTAGCTTTCCACCAAAAACCCATTGTACCACACTATTGTCCCTCTATAAAGCAAAGTGTTAGGAGCAGCTGTGTTCTGTTGAAGGACTCTGCAATTATGGGCAGTATTGCATACCAACCCATCTCAAACCTCCCGGTTTTTTTCTGTATCACAAGAGCCCATTCAGGAGAGAAATTATACCAGAACTCAACTAGGGTGAAAGAAACCTTGTCTTTCGAAAGAATTCACTGTAGTAACCACAAAAGGTGAGAACCACAGGAGAAGCCTCTTCTATTTCAATTGTACAACGCCTCGACCAACCAGCAAACACCTATTGAAATCAGGTGGTCGTATTCCTTGCAAACACATAAGTTCCACAATACGCCGGTCAACAAAGTTACCCTATCGTCTGTGGTCCTTTGTTCCATGACAAGGAGCCTAAAACAACCACTTGGCGATGTTAAATCAAGGAAAAGTATTTTCATACGAACAAGGAGGCCTTGTATATCTTGGTTCATCATCGTAATTATTGTCATCAATTAGATCACTCGAGCATCGTGCAAATTACTTTCTGGAGGGTTGCCTGATCATGAAAAATAATTCATAAATATTTATTCTCATCTAGAGTGTGTTCCCATGGTAATTCTTGGATAAGTAAAAATATTATTTGCACTCAACTTTTCTAATATTTTTTTAAAGGTGATTTTCTTTCAAAAGCCTGATGTGTTTTTTTAAATAAATATATAATAGTTTTTACATTTTTATTTTATTTTAATGGATTCGGAAAGACAGCTTCAGTCCTTTTTGAAAATTGAATGTGTTGAACAATGACCCCTGTATAAGGAGATAGAAGCATTTGCTTCTGTTCTTTGTGAAGAGTGTCAATTGTATACATAAATATGCTATTATTAATATATTAAAAAAAAAAAACATTAAGCATTTAGATTCAGCTTTTAGTCAAAATGCTAAATATTTCTGACCTTGCAGTATCTGTAGTGGTAGAGAAGGATGTCCTTCTTTAAGCAATCAGCAAGAGCAAAAGTGGTTTCCTTGGTTAGTTTGCTGAACACCTTTAAGGTGATGCTGTCAGCAATTTAAAACTTTTAAGAAGAAACATGCAAAGACACCACTAGATGCTAATATATTTACTACTTGTATTCTCTTTTGAGTGCTACTCTTAAGCAGATCAAGAAAAAGGATAAAATGTGTCCTCAAGACAGACGAAGAGAAAGGAAACATGTGAAAGTTCATACTTCACATTTTTCCTTTCTCTCCTTCTGTCTTGAGGACACATTTTATTATTTTTTCTTGATCTGCTTAAGAAAGATGCATATATATATATATATATATATATATATATATATATATATATATATATATATATATATATACATGTAAATAGAACAAAAAATAAAAACCAGACTGAGCTCATCATCGATGTGAAAAAATATACAATGTATCCCTACTAAATAGTTGTGTATTAGATAAAGAGACCCTGGCGAAGAAGTCTGACCCATTTACGATTGAAGAAAATGACTTTATTAAACACGTATAATCTAGAAAATACAAAACCCACAATCCAACTAATAATATCAAATCATAATTGACCAATTATTAAAAACACAACCATGGCAGCTGCAGGAAACTTGTATAAATAACACAATAATAATTGTGTGATATCAAGTGTTCATAGACTGGATCAAAAAAAAATTACTTCTCCTCCATATTACATATAACTTGATGTTCTTCAAAATTCCCAAAAGGATCCTTTAGTAGAATCTATTTTGGGACTGGGGTATGGCTGAATATTCAAGGTCCATTAAGGGATCCTCTCATAGACTGTGAGGGGGATCAACCCACATATAAAAAATGTTGGTGGACCACTCCATATGGCTAGTGGCATTTAAATTCATTTGGACTGAAGCATGAAACTAACCCACACGTGGTCGGTGTAATGGGTCACTACATGTGGCTAATGGCATTGAAAGTCCATGAGGGCGTCCTTCAAAAAAGTGTGTTATAGGACCAACCCCCATAGAAGCAACATGGAACCAAAGTGAATTATAGCATATTTATCAAGCATCAGGCATAACTGGAAAACTCACAGGGAGTGATGCCTTTATCATCACATATAGCATTTAAATAGCTTATAGCATGGCACCTTAGGCCCACCCACAACTGTGTGATATGTAATTCATAATTGCCCAGTGTGGGAGCCATCAGTTTAGATCAGAAAATAAATTCTAAGCCATATAGCACCAATATAGAAAACATCTACTTAGCCATCCATGTAGGTCTTGAAAAGTCCAAGCTGTTCATTATAGCAAGTGGTAGTCTATGGGTCCATGTTCAGAGAAGCCAAAGTCCTTTAGATGAATGAAGGAGATAGGGCAAGGGGTTATCCCAGAAGCTGGCATCATGGGAGCCAGGCTGGAAGCCTGCTTCAGAAGCAATTGTTACTACTCTTAACCATCCCATAGATTGCTCAATTTATTTTTCCTCCCACTACGGGGCAGAAGGAAAGAAAATCACTTTATTCCCCCATCAACACAGTTAGTGTTGATGGGCAAATGCCTCCACCGGCGATATTGTGTTCTGCAGGCAGGGGGGGTGGAGGGAGCAGTAATTGAAAGTAATCACATGTAAGAAATCTGACAGGCTGGTTGTACCCAAGCGGATCAATGGATCGACTTGGGTACAATCTGCCTGCCCATACATGGATTGAATCTCAGCTGATCCCTGCAGAACCGTCCAAATTTTAATCCATATATGGCTGGCCTTGAACTAGCTTAGTTTTGTTGCCAGGACCTAAGGTCAACAATAATCCCTGCATTCAGTCCTAAGCCCTGACATAAAGCAAACTAAGCCCCCTATCCTCCTCTCCACCAAGGATGGGGTAATTTTAGCCTCCGTTTAGATCTAAAGTTGCTGCGAATTTGATCAGCTTTGACACCAGCCATTTCAGGGCTTGAAAGTTTGGTTGGGAGCTGATATATCCACTTGCAACTGTGACAGTTATTATCAGAGGCATGTCTTCAAAGTGGCAAACCCAGAGCATGCGGTAGTGAACATCCACTAGTAGTAAACCGTCATTGAAAACATCAATGGACTTTTCTTTTATTTTTTTACGCAAAGTGGGCATAACATGATTCCAAGGCTAGCCATACTCATTGGTCACTTATTTCTTTAAAAGTGTAGCCAAAACCTTTATTTTTTTTAATATTGAAAAGAGTGGGGAAGGGTTAAAAACCCCTGACAGGTTATTTTTTTGCTTTGTGTCTGTAATTGGGGAAATTTGCCTTCACTTCTTGTTCCAGAGACACAACTTGATTTCCTGTCCCAGCGCTGCACTTTAAATAAACTCTTCAGACTAAAAGTTCTAGATAACTAAACAAATACATGAATAAATTTACTATTCTACAATACCTACTTGTCTCTGCTTCTGTCCTGATTTTAATAAATATTCCTTCATATACTGTAATTTAAAACTAAATTGTACAACAGGTTAAAGTAGAACGAAAGTCAAACTTTCTTTTTCATGTGGGATAGAGTAAGGGAGGATTATATCCCCTTTAAAGTTTATTTTTGCCATTTTTGTCCCATTGGGCAGTGTTTACCTTCACTTCCTGCCCCACAGCCAGCCAGGAAACTAGAGGAAATCTCTGCAAATCAAGGGAATCTCTAGGGGACCCCCCCAGGGACACCCAACCCTCCCCGGTCACTAGAACTAGTGTCCCCATTGGAACATTTTCCCTCTTTTGCTTTTCTGAGGACAACACAAAATAATGGATTTTCTCGTACTATCACTTTCAATTATAATGGTAAACAGGGCAAATAGAGAGAATGAATCTCCCTAACGGGTGGCACATGCAGCAATAAAAACCAACCTGATCTAATCCATCTCCCCTCTATCCAAAATTTAAAAAAAGTTTTGACTTTAGTTATACGTTGATGATGTGCCTCTTGTAGAACCATGATTGGCAAAGAGCAAAAAAAAAATGTTGGCAAGCAACTATGAAAATGGGGAAACAGTAATTCACTTGACAGGTTTTAATATTTTCTTCTGTTGAAAAATAGAATTTTTTTTTTGCAGAATTTCCAGTTTAACTATTGAAACAAAATGTAGTCGTCAATGTATTGGCTTTTTGGTAAAAAAAAAATGTTATAGTCGTATCGCGTGGTCCAAATAATATAACATGCATTTTGCCAACATTTTGAAAAGCAGCATTCCAAAGGTCAGAAATTTTTAGGGATTGATCATAAAAATTGGAGAATGCCAGGCGAAGGGGCACACATTTACGTGACCTCCCGGGCGCTTCGCATCGGTTGGGGGGCGGGGTTGGGTCTAAGGCAGACTTGACGAGGCAATATCTCCCTGTAGACATGTCACCCAGGAACCCCCGTCCCTTGCCCTTGCTGTGCTTTGCGCCAATGAAATCCCTGTCTTGTGATGTTATCAGTTGTATTGTTGTAAATGTAATGCATTACCAGTTGTTGTAGCCCCTGTGGGCTGGCCTCTCTGTTATAAATTAAGAATAAAAAAAAAAAAATTGGGGAATGCCCATGAAAATGATGATGAAAGTTGCCCATTTATTTTTGCCTTGGTCCATATTTCTCCAGTTATAGCCATATTTCCAGCGTGAAGGTTTATGAGCTCCGTCCTGTACCTGGTTTGCATCTGTCAGAATTGCTTAATGGATTTTGTACTCTGATGCTCAGTTTAAGTGTGTATATTTTTCTTACTAACAGTGCAATTTAGCTGGAACTTTTAAGTTTGAAATGTAACTAAAAAAGTGAGTTTTATGTAGCATTGTTTAGAAACGCATGATTGAATATCTGCTGGTTCCAGGCCCAGGGCCGCTCTTAGAAGGCCAAGGGAATTGATCACACAAATCGGGCACCAAAACCTATGGAACTTGAATAAAATAAAAGCCATATTAAAATCATTGCTCTATTGTGTTACATGCTCGCTCTTTTCTACGCATGTTCAGCTATGACTGTTGTAGAGTTAGAAAAATGTTAATGTTAGGAGGTTTCCTTTAAACTTAAAAAACATGTTTGATGCTTTAGTTATTATTATATTTGCCTATGTATTTTGTTTCTTATGTTTTGTATAAAAAATAATAAAATATTACAAATACAATTTTTTGAAAAATAAATAAATAAAATAATAATAATAATAATAATAATAATAATAATAATACTGTAAGACCCCTTAAACAAGGGGTCTCAAACTGGTGGCCCTCCAGCTGTTGCGGAACTACAAGTCCCATCATGCCTTTGCCTGAGGGAGTCATGCTTGTAACTCTCAGCCTTGCAATGCCTCATGGGACTTGTAGTTTCTCAACATCTGGAGGGCCGCCAGTTTGAGACCCCTGCTTTAAAGGGTCACTAAAGTAATTTCTTTTGAGCTAATAAGCTTCCTTTACCTTACTGCAGTCCTGGTTTCATGTCCTCATTGTTCGTTTTTGCTCTGATGTAACTGTAATTCTTCTCTGTTCTGGACACTTCCTGGTTGTCTGTTTCCTGATGACCACAGTCCTGGGAGTTTCTAGTTTCATGTTCCAAACCATCACTGCTCTATGGCTCTGTATAGCACAGAGGCAGGATAACATGCAAAAACGAAACTGGATGCAAAAATGAAACAAAAAAACTACAGGTACATTATATGATTGATTTTTATCTATTTTTAATCGTTTTTAAAAGGAATCAGTTAACTGTTATGTCTCTATACCCTGTAAACAGTCATTTCAGCAACAAAAAAAAACATTTTTTCCTTTACAACTCCTTTAAGTTTGCTGTTCAAATAGGAAGAGATAGCTTGGCCGCCACACACGGTGTTTCGGCTCGAGTGGTTAGCAGGTAAAAGCACCCTTTTCTCTCAATTCTTCCAGGCCACGTCCCCAACATGTTTCTCCCTGCCCCAGGGCTTAATTAAGGAGCCCAGGGGAGAGGGGAAACTTGTTGGGGGCATGGCCTGAATGAATCTAGCTTAGTTGGCGAGTTCTTTGGCAGCTAGGCTATCTCTTCCTATTTCGACAGCATGCTTTGGGTCTGGATAAACCTCTCCCCAGCTTGCACACTTACTAATCAGTGGCATCCAACCTTGACAGGCTTAGAATGATTGTGGGTCACCATCAAAGCCCGTTAAATTATTCTCAATCCCATATATTTTAAAGAACATTTTTTTATGCAAGTCTAACCTCCAAAAAAAATAAATACAAAAAATACAAAAATGCAACCTGCAAACTTTATGTGCAGTCATGCGATTTGCCATGCTGTGTTCTGAGTCTCCTATCTCTGTAGAGGAGGGAGGAGAGTCTTTCTTAGGTTGCCCAAATCCCTTCCTGGGAAACAAACAGTAGTTGCTTTCTATTGGCTGTCCACAAGTGTAGTCAAACCAGAAGACTTCTCAAGAGACAACTGGTCATCGCAGGCACAGACTGCAGCTGCATCCACCAGTAGTGCTGATAAGGGACCTTGGATGGCATACTTGGATAATTATGAAAAAATGCTTCAGATGGTATTTATCAGTATAATATTTCTTGAATGGTTGAGAAAGTAGGTGGAAGAAAGTAACGGAAGGTGGGATAGCTTTGCCCAGAAATGATCTTTAAAGCAAAACTACAAAACAAAATTTAAATGATCTTTTTACATGAATGAGGTTTTAAACTGATATTTTAGATCTTTATTTTGTTTTATGTTTTTAATCTGTGATTACAAATAAAAATGTATTACATGACAAAGGGATTCCAGAGCCCTATGGGTTATCTAAAGAGATGACACAACAAAAGCGGCCTGCATGCAAGTGCTGTTTTATCTGATTGAAACCTTTGATGGAGCCATCTAGTAAGAAAAGAGTACATGGTTTGATTCTCGACCGGTTTAGCAGGGGCCTAGATTCGAACCATTAATGAGCAGATTGAATATACCAAGTTGATCGATACAACCAGCCTTCCGGATTTGCTTCCGATTATTGCAAACGGCTGCTATAGTAGCTGCAAGAAAAAATAAATTTGCAGCCTTAGGCAACCCATACATTTTTAAAAATGTTATTTAACCAGCCGGTTGAACAAGCAAAAAATTACTCAATTCCCCTATTCGATGTGAATGGGGGAATCTTTCAAGCTAAGCTATTGTAGACAAGAAGCCTCCCTGCTGTCAGAATACACTGATCAGTGCTGCCAGCGATCAGGAAAAACCCAACAGGGTAGTTCTAAGGACTTGATTAGTAAATTGACTTTTCTACAACTAGCCTTCCCATACATGGGTCGAAATTCAGCTTGTTCTTGCTGAAACAACCACATTTTGAACCATCTATGGCCAGCTTAACATCTCTGATTCACGTGTGTGTTTTAGCAAAGGATTGTCTACAAACATGAGAAAAAGAGCAAAGAGCACCATCTGCTGGCAAAAAAAAACCCATTTCAATGCAACATTGGGAACACAAAGTGATTTTGTACATATTTACTTTGATTATTATGGTCAGGACTAAAACTTAAGGAAAACAATGGAATAATGAAAGCTTTTTGCCAAAGCTGACCTCAAGATGTATGATATTAATTGCATATTTAAAAGGGTTGTAAACCCTCATGTTTTCTCACCTTAATGCATCCTATGCATTAAAGTGGAGTTCCACCCAAAAATTGAACTTCCTTTTTTTGGAACCCTACCCTGTCACATTTGGCACCTTTCAGGGGGGAGGGGGGAGCAGATACCTGTCTAATACAGGTATTTGCTCCTACTTCCTGGCATAGATCACCTCTCAGTGATCTATGCCACTTCTGGCGCCTATTCTGTACCTCCGCTGTCTTCTGGGAGACACACAGCTCCCAGAACACAGCGGGACCAGTAAAGTTGCACAGCGGGACTAGCGCATGCGCAGTAGGGAACCGGGAAGTGAAACCAAAATGCTTCATTTCCTGATTCCCTTTACCGAGGATGCTCGGCTTCGGCCATCAACATCACGGGCACCGTGGACAGGTAAGTGTCCATATATTAAAAGTCAGCAGCTGCTGTATTTGTAGCTGCTGGCTTTTAATATATTTTTTTTGTGGGACCTACCTCCGCTTTAAGGTGAAAAAACGTCTGGCAGTCACCGGCCCCCCCGTTTTACTTACCTGAGCCGTGGAATTCACTCGGCGGTAACGCGCTCTCCCTCTCTCCACATGGTCCTGGCTCTTGATTGGATAGATTGATAGCAGTGCAGCAATTGGCTCCCGCTGCTGTCAATCAAATCCAATGACGCTGGTGCCGGGGAGCGGGTCAGAGTCATACATACTATACACGCCAAATGAATGACTCAGGAGTGCGCCCACAAGGCAACCTCCCGGGAGAGCGCTTCTCCTAGGGCACAGGTGTCAAACTGCCAGCCCTTCAACTGTTGCCGAACTACAAGTCCCACGAGGCATTGCATGGTTGACTGTTACAAACATGATTCCCACAGGCAGAGGCATGATGGGATTTGTAGTTCTGCAATAGCTGGAGGGCCGCCAGTTTGACACTTCTGTCCTAGGGGGTTATTTGATGTGGGGAGGAGCTGCGAGAGCAGCTGAGGGACCCTAGAAGTCGCAGATCGGGCCACTCTGTTCAAAACCAGCTGCACACTAGAGGTAGGTATGACATCTTATTTAACCACTTCCCGACCGCCGCATGTAGATATACGTTGGCAGAATGGCACGTACAGGCACATTGGCGTACCTGTACGTCCCTGCCTAGACGTGGGTCTGGGGTCCGATGCGGCGGTCGGATACTCGCGGGGAGCGATCCGGGATGACGGCACGTCTATTCGTTTATAGCCGCCCCATCACGATCGCTCCCCGGAGCTGAAGAACGGGGAGAGCCGTATGTAAACATGGCTTCCCCGTGCTTCACTGTGGCGGCTGCATCGATCGAGTGATCCCTTTTATAGGGAGACACGATCGATGACGTCAGACCTACAGCCACACCCCCCTACAGTTGTAAACACACACTAGGTGAACCCTAACTCCTACAGCGCCCCCTGTGGTTAACTCCCAAACTGCAACTGTCATTTTCACAATAAACAATGCAATTTAAATGCATTTTTTGCTGTGAAAATGACAATGGTCCCAAAAATGTGTCAAAATTGTCCGAAGTGTCCGCCATAATGTCGCAGTCACGAAAAGAATCGCTGATCGCCGCCATTAGTAGTAAAAAAAAAAATATCCCCTATCTTGTAAACGCTATAAATTTTGCGCAAACCAATCGATAAACGCTTATTGCGTTTTTTTTTACCAAAAATAGGTAGAAGAATAAGTATCGGCCTAAACTGAGGAAAAAAATTGTTTTATATATGTTTTTGGGGGATATTTATTATAGCAAAAAGTAAAAAATATTGAATTTTTTTCAAAATTGTCGCTCTATTTTTGTTTATAGCGCAAGAAATAAAAAACGCAGAGGTGATCAAATACCACCAAAAGAAAGCTCTATTTGTGGGGAAAAAAGGAAGCCAATTTTGTTTGGGAGCCACGTCGCACGACCGCGCAATTGTCTGTTAAAGCGACGCAGTGCCGAATTGTAAAAACCCCTTGAGTCATTTAGCAGCATATTGGTCCGGTCCTTAAGTTGTTAAAAAGAAAAAAAAAAGATTTACAGTCACTTTAAATAAAATAAAAATTTAAATATGAAATGTATCTAATTAAATTAATAAGATACTTTTATTTTATAAAGCACATTTTATTATTGACCATAATCAATAAAGAAAATATGTACAGATTTACTACATGTTTCCTTTATGAAATACACAACCATATCACAGGAAACTATGATTCCGTTTTCACACTTATGAATAAAAAACAGAGTGATTTTAAGATGCTAAAAAAAAAAAAAAAAATGCACAAGCTATTTAATTTGCTGTTTCCCCATGTCTTGCATAAATATTTGGCATCATAAAGCTTTTGTTTGGCTTAGACTAATTTGAGCCGATTAGTGTCTTTAAATCTCTTTAGCAGTGCTAAATTTTATCTGGCTGTCACACATCCAGTGTTTTTATTTGGAAAGAGTTTTGGCTAAGAGATCGCTGATTCCTACAGAGTGATATTTATTTTGCATTTTCATGCTTGCACAGATAATAGACTTTGCTGTGGCACACAGCATGGGAGAGTATGTAAAGCGCCATTCATCCTGTTGATCGCGGAGTAGGCGATGACCGTAAAGCCCAGACTAACTGATTAGCGTAGGGCCCGGAATGTCATTTCATACCCCTAGCTAATTACAGATAAGATTGACGTACAAGTGTTGTATTATACACACAGAGCCACACATTAAGATTCCTGAAAATGTTTTTTATAAGGGGCATGTATTCTGCAAAGGAACGAACAGAAACAGCTGTGAACGCTGAATGATCCTTCTTTTAGATTCCCAGCTTCATTTCCAGATTTGATTTAAAGGGCCAGCAAGGTATGTGGTCTGTTTCTTTATCAACCAACTCTCATTTTTCATAAACATATTCGATCCAACCGTACACTTTTACATTTAATGCAAGGGCGGGGCTTCTTTGTTTAGGGTATCTGATTCTTTGATCCTTTAGCACAGTCTTTCTCAATGTTTTTACCCCTGACAAGCCCTTAACCTCTTTCCCACCACACCATAGACAAAAGACGTCTACAGCGCGGTCGAGTTGTTCTCGCTCCCGAAATCATCTGTGAGCGCCGGGTCTAGAAGACCCGGCGCATCATAGATCGCGGTAAATTGCCGCTGATAGCGGCCGTTTACCACGTGATCGCTCCGTCAAATGACGGAGCGATCACTTGTAAACAAACCGGCGTCATGTGATGACGCCGGTTCCTCCCTCTCCTCTCTGTACCGATCGGTACAGTGTGAGAGGAGAGGGGGAGAGCGGAAGCAGCAGCAGCTGCTGTGGGCTGGATCTGTGACAAATGCAGTCACAGATCCAGCCATCCATCCCTGCGCAATACTCTGCAATAACACCAATACTCTGCAATAACACCAATACTCTGCAATACCCCCCACACTCTGCAATACCCCCCAGACTCTGTAATACCCCCCATACTCTGCAATACAACCAATACTCTGCAATACCACCCATACTCTGCAATACCCCCCATACTCTGCAATACCACCCATACTCTGCAATACCCCCCATACTCTGCAATACCACCAATACTCTGCAATACCTGCTAATATGTTAGAAACGAGATTTTTTTTTTATTTTTACAGAATTTTCTGTGTTTTTTCTTTTATAGCACAAAAAAAAAAAAACCCAGAGGTGATCAAATACCACCAAAAGAAAGCTATATTTGTGGGAAAAAAAGGACAAAAATTTCAGATGGGCACAATGTTGTATGACTGAGTAATTATCATTCAAATTGTGAGAGCACCAAAAGCTGAAAATTGGTCTGGTTAGGAAGGGGGTTTAAGTGCCCAGTGGTCAAGTGGTTAAAATCATTTTTGGGTTCTCAGGAAACTCCTGCTAAAAAGGATCGTTCCTACAGCTTATGGTACATTGGCATGATTAACCAGTTGCCAACTGCTGCATGACTATTTACGTTGGCAGAATGGCACGGCTGCGCATATGGACGTACCTGTACGTCTAGGGTGACCACATTTCAAAACTGCCATTAAGGGACACACCCCCTCTCTCGCCTTCCCCAAAAAAAGGTGAGGGGGGCGGGGGGAAATGTAGTCTCGGGGTTGATGGGGAATTTGGCGGCGGATTATTTTTCAGGTGAATGTGCCACGTGCCACTAGATGCAGTGCCGCCTGCCACCCATCGTCTGCCACCAGATTTCACTCCCTCTGCATGAGCCACGTGCATAGAAGGAAAAGAAGTGGCGTCACTATCTGGAGAGTGAAGATCACACCAGTCCCTGCTGCTTGCCGCTGGGTGGGGACAGCAGAGTAAATTGTCACTGGTTGTAAGATGCCAGGCAGCGCCGGCCCTAGCAACCAGTTCCGGAAATGTAGTTATTAGTTAGTAGGGGGTGGCTGTGTCCTCTATTTCATTCCGGGACATTGTATTGTCCTGCAATGAAGGTGCCCGGGACCCGGGACAGAAATGTCTATTGCGGGACAGTCCCTGGCAATCCGTGACACGTGGTCACCCTATGTACGTCCCCTTTAAATTGCATGATTGCGGGCATGCCCACCGTGAGCTCCGTGAGTGGGACCGCAGGTCCCGCCGACTTGATGTCCGCCGGGTGCCGGGATCGTGTCCCGGAGATGCAGAACGGGGAGATGCCTATGTAAACAAGGCATTTCCCTGTTGTGCCTAGTGAGAGGACACTGATCTACTGCTCCCTGTTATCGGGAGCAGCGATCACTGTCGTGTCACTGGTAGCCTATGCCCCCACAGTTAGAATCACTCCCTAGGACACGCTTAACCCCTTTCTCGCCCCCTAGTGGTTAACCCCTTCCCTGCCAGTGTCATTTACACAGTAATTAGTGCATTTTTATAGCCCTGATCGCTGTATAAATGACAATGGTCCCAAAATAGCAAGGATCCATCTAACACTGATCCAGACCATCTGGTATCACAAGCCTGCATGACCCACTGTTGTATAACATATGTGTCCACCCCATTTGGTAAGAGTACCTAACCTGTTCATGTTTTGAAGATTTTGAGAGCAACTTCAGACAACTTGTTTTCCTCTCACTCTGAGCCACCTAATGGGAAGAATTATATTGTTGATCATTAACGCTGCAATTACCCACCATTGGAGTACAGTGACCTCATTGTCATGTTCAGGAAACCAGTGGTTAGATGATTGGAGCTTTGTGACATGGTGACATTATCCTAGTGGAAGGAGCCTCAAAAGATGGGTACACTGTAGTCATAAAGGGATGTACATGATCAGCAATAATACTCGGGTAGACTGTGGTGTTTAACAATGCTCAATTGGTACTAAGGGGCCCAAAGCGCGCCAAGAAAATATCCCCCACACCATTACACCACCACCCCAGCCCGAACAATTGATACAAGACAGGATGGATCCATGCTTTCATGTTGTTTACGCCAAATTCTGACCCCACCATCTGAATGTTGCAGCTGAAATGGAGACGCATCATACCAGGCAACGTTGTTCCAATCTTCTGTTGTCCAATTTTGGTGATCCTGTGCAAATTGTAGCCTAAGTTTCCTGTTCTTAGCTGACAGGAGTGGCACCCGATGTGGTTCTCGGTTGCTGTAGAACATCTGCTTCAAAGTTAAATGCGTTGTGCGATCAGAGATGGTATTCTGCACACCTTGGTTATAACGAGTGGTTATTTGAGTTACTGTTGCCCTTTTATTCACACAACTGCCACTTACTGGATATTTTCTTTTTTTCTGATCATTCTCTATAGACCCTAGAGATGGTTGTGCAAGAAAATCCCAGTAGATTAGCAGTTTTTGAAATACTCAGACCAGCCTGTCTGGCACCAACAACAATGCTACATTTAAAGTCACCAAAATCCCCTTTCTTCCCTATTATGATGCTTAGTTTAAACTTCAGCACATCGTCTTCACCACATGTAAATGCCCAAATGCATTAAGTTGCTGCCGTGGGATTGGCTAATTAGCAATTTGTGTTACCAAGCAATTGAACAGGTGTACCTAATAAAGTGACCAGTGAGTAAATGTTGGTAATGGTTAAAATGCATCTTTTTCAAAGACGTACATGCCTGTGTCCAACTCAAACTTTAGTCCAGCATTCGTTCCTATGAGTGCCCCTAGGGGGCCTGGGAATTATGCCGTTACAGCATAGATCTATCCCCCTATGTTATACACAATATTGTTTTTTGTGATAATCCAGACGTGTTGTATATATATACAGTATGGCCCAGATTCACAGAGATCGGCGTATCTCTGTGCGGGCGTAACGTATCTCATTTACGTTACGCCGCCGCAAGTTTTTCAGGCAAGTGCTTTATTCACAAAGCACTTGCATGTAAATTTGCGGCGGCGTAACGTAAAACACCCAGCAGAATTCTAATTCGGCGGGTAGGGGGCGTGTACCATTTAATTGATGTGCGTCCCGCACCGAACGAACTGCGCATGTGCAGTCCCTAAAATATCCCAGCGTGCATTGCTCTAAATGACGTCGCAAGGACGTCATTGGTTTTGACGTGGACGTAAATTATGTCCAGCACCATTCACATACGACTTACGCAAACGACGTAATTTTTTTAATTTTCGACGCGGGATCGACGCCCATACTTAACATTGACTGCGCCCCATAGACCCAGGGGCAACTTTACGCCGGGAAAAGCCTAACGTAAACGTTGTAACTTTACTGCGTCGGCCGCGCGTACGTTCGGGAATTCGCGTATCTAGCTAATTTGCATACTCGACGGAAGTGCCACCTAGCGGGCAAAAAAAATTGCAGTTAAGATCCGACGGCATAAGAGACTTACGCCTGTCGGATCTACTGAATATCTATGCGTAACTGATTCTATGAATCAGTCGCATAGATACGACGGCGCAAGGCAGAGATACGACGGCGTATCTAGAGATGCGCCGTCGTATTTATTTTGTGAATCTGGGCCTATATGTCTAACAATTGTGTCTCTTGTTACTTGTGTTGTCTTGTATTCCTTTTATAAATCTCTCTTTAAATAAAGAATGAATTAAAGAAAAAAGGAGCCAACCCCCAGGCTACCACCAGCATTATGAGCTGCTTCCAGTAGTTGGCCACCAGTACGGTCCATGCCAAACTTCAAAGAAGGAAATGTAATTGTACACCATATAAGAACCTCAGGAACAATTTTATTGAATCTTACAACACTGACTAATCCATCAAGGTATGCAAACCCGCTAACACAATTTACTCAATCAGGAGCTTACCCATAGGGTGTATGAGTTAACTCAAATAAAACACATTAGCAGGTTTGCATAGTCTGATGGATTAGTCTGTGTGTTGGAGGACGCAATAAAATTGTTCTTGAGGCTTTTTTATGGTGAGTGGTTCCTTTTTTCTCTTTTTTTCCTTTGGAGTTTGGCATAGATTGCGATCAATAAGTTGAAGAACATTGTGGTGTTCCTATCATGTTTTACACCCAACCTTCTACTATAATATAAACAAAATGAAAAATAACTACTGAAAAGAAAAGCAGAGTATAAATTGTGGTGTCCTCCAACATTAGTTGTCCTTATAGAAGTGGCCCCCTTACATTATAGTTAGTGGAATATTGCCCTCTTACATTGTTATTCAGTACAGGTGGGAGATCAGTACACTGGGCCAGATTCAGATACAATTACGTTGCTCCACGGCAGCGTAACGTATCTGATTTACGTTACACCGCCGCAGGTTTACAGCGTAAGCGCCTGATTCTCAAAACTCTTACCTGTAAACTTGCGGCGGTGTAACGTAAATGCGCTCGGCGCAAGCCCCCCCAATTCAAATGGGGCGGGCATCATTTAAATTAGGCGCGTTCCCGGGCCGAACGTACTGCGCATGCTCCGTCGGGTAAATTACCCGACGTGCATTGCGCTAAATGACGTCACACGGACGTCATTTGTTTCGACGTTAACGTAAATGGCGTCCAGCGCCATTCATGGACGACTTACGCAAACGACGTGGTTTTTTAAATTTCGACGCGGGAACGACTGCCATACTTAACATGGCTTAGAACAACTTGGCCTCAGCCCTAATTTTACACAGCGTAACTCGACGGAAACAACGTAAAGTTAGATTGACGGGCAGCACAGACGTTCAGGGATCGCCGTAACTAGTCGTTTGCATATTCTACGCCGACCGCAATGGCCTCGCCACCGAGCGGCCGGCCTAGAATTGCATCCTTAAGATCCGACAGTGTAATTCAATTACACCTGTCGGATCTTAGGGCTAGCTATGCGTAACTGATTCTATGAATCAGTCGCATAGTTAGGACGGCCATAACACAGAGATACGACGGCGTATCATGAGATACGCCGTCGTATCTCTTTTGTGAATCTGACCCACTATTTCTAACTGCTCAAGGACCCCCAGCAAGCTTAACAGGACGCCTACGGCTCTGCAGAACCCTGGCTGACAAACTCTGCTCTCGCATGTAGATTTGAGCTTGCTCTCTTAACCACTTCAGCCCCAGATTTACCCTCTGCCTGACCGGGCCATTTTTTGCGATACGGCACTGGGTCGCTTAAGCTGACAATTGATGTGGGATGCTGTACCCAAACAAAATTGATGTCCTTTTTTCCCATAAATAGAGCTTTCCTTTGTGGGTATTTGATCACCTCTGCGGTTTTTATTATTTGCGCTATAAAGAACTGAAGAGCGACAATTTAAAAAAAGCAATGGCCCGGATTCACAAAGGAGTTACGACGACGTATCTCCAGATACAACGTCGTAACTCTGAGTGCGGGCCGTCGCAACTCGGCGCCTGATTCATTTTTGTTTTGTGTGTAGATACGCCTCACCGTTGCCTAATGCGCATCGTGTCCACAGTGATGTGGCGAGCTATCAATGCTGGGAACACAAACACGTCATATGACGTCCGCCCGGAGAAATGGTGCCTGCCATTTTACAATACGGCGGTAGGCAAGCGGTTAATCACTTACTGAATATGCAGATTTTTATCTATTATTCCTTGCCTATGTTCCGGTTTAGGCCGGTGCCATGGCTGCTGCCCTAGGTTTTCTATCTCAGGGTGGCGGCTTTCATCCTGTGATGCTACTCTTGCGTTCTAGAACTAGAGTTGTGTCTCCCTACCAATGGTGGCTGGTGGTAATGTTTTTGGGTTGAGCCGGGAACAGTGATAAAAGACTGACAACGTACCCCCCCCCCTGCCCCTCCTGGTCGAGTCGGTCAGCCGCTGGGTCGATTAGTGCACTTACCCCATCTTTGGCTGGCAATCACAGGAAACTTCCCAAGCTCTCCTCCGCGGGCATCACAAGCAGCTTCTCCTCCCCCTGCTCGGCAGCTTCCGTCTCCTCCCTCCTGCTCGGCGACCAATCAGAACGCTTCTCCTTTCAGCCAATCGGAAAACGGGTCTCAGACCCATGCTTCCTGATGGCCGGAGAGGCGATTCAATGTGACAATAGGGATATTTATTCACTATTCTCATACACCTGGGTGGGCTCCAAGTGCATTCTCAGCACCCCAAGCCCACCCTATTTTGAAGCCTATCAGAGCCTCTGGCTCTAATCAGTGCTTCAAAAAACCACCCACCCCCATTGGAATTCATGCGCCTGGCGTCCTGAAGGGGCCAGACACATTGGATGGGGGGGGGTGGAGGCGATGGATAGGGGAGGCAGCGCCCGTGTGCCCTAATGGATGGGTCGCCCCTGCTCCCTACACAGTGTGCATCAATAGAAACACACAACTCTGTAGCTTAGGATGGCAAGGCATTCCCTGCTCCTATTTCCTCCTACCCTCCCTTACCTAAGCTAGCTGGATGGAGACTGCACTGTCCACTGTTAACTTTTTCTATTGAGAACCAAAAGTTCATGGGAGCAGCACTCAGGCCCCGTACACGCGACCGAGTTTCTCGGCAGAATTCAGCCAGAAACTCGATCGGAGCCGTATTCTGCCGAGAAACCCGGCCGTGTGTACACTTTCGGCCGAGGAAACCGACGAGGATCTCGTCGGGCCAAATAGAGAACATGTTCTCTATTTCCTCGTTAGTCAACGGGGAAACTTGTTTTGCCGAGATCCTCGGTGGCTTCACAAGGAACTCGACGAGCAAAATGACTTGTTTTGCTCGTCGAGTTTCTCGGCCGTGTGTACGGGGCCTGAGAGAACAAAAGTCATCAGCATTGAAAGTTAGAAAATGCAAATGCTGGGGTAAGAAATTGAACAAATAGTTTCCTGGGGAATGTTTATTTTCTCGTGCTCAATGTGTTCAGTTAAGAAACGCTGAGCGTTTAATACTACTTTAAAGTCTCCCTTAGTCTATACACATGTTTCACTTTGGTCCTAACAAGTTCTTGTCAATGTAACTTTTTACTGGCCAGCCATGTGGAGTAACGTTGCGCTCCCTCCACCCAACGTCCCGGTGTCACTCATTCTTACACTCCTTTCATCTGTAGGAACCTTATTGTGTCTGCCTTGTGTGACAGTGATGGAGGTCTTTGGTTTTGTGTTTATTTAGTTCCAAACATTACATAAACTCGGCAGCTTCTCTTATTTCACTTTCAAAGGGAGCAGACACCAGCTACGGAGTTTCCATAAATCTTACACAAACAATAATAAACGCACAGCAACATATGCTCGGCGGCTACCGGGGTATACCGGGTAGCTAATGAGAGGCAGAGATAGGTGGTCACTCTTTCCCAGCTGATAACATTTTCTACATCAGTTCAAGACATCAATCAATCCGGCTCTGTGTAAATACATAATCTATAAACATGGCAAGAGCCCTTTTTCTCATTAGAGCAAGCCCCAAAGATTAATAATACCATAGACCTCCATGTATACAGCATGCCATGAGGCTTCATAGCCATATTATTTCTCTCTGGGAAATAAATCAGTTTTTTCAATTATAGTATTTTAGGTGCGTAATATACACTATGGCCTAGATCCACAAAGAGCTTACGGCGGCGTATCTATTGATACGCCACGTAAAATCTACGATGCGCCGTCGTATCTTTGTTTTGTATCCACAAAACAAGATACGCCTGAATGTGGGCTAGATCCGACTGACGTACGTCTTAGTACGCCGTCGGATCTTTGGTGCATATTTACGCTGGCCGCTAGGTGGTGCTTCCATTGATTTCCGTGTAGAGTATGCAAATTAGCTAGATACGCCGATTCTCAAACGCACGTCAGCCCGGCGAATTTTTTTACGTCGTTTACGTAAGGCTTTTTTCGGTGTAACGTTACCCCCGCCTCTATGAGGTGTACGCAATGTTAGGTATGGACGTTGGGACAGCGTAAAAATTTTCTGTCGTTTACGTCGTTTGCGTAAAACGTTCGCGAATAGGGCTTTGCGTACATTACGTTCACGTCGAAAGCATTGACTATTTGCAACGTGATTTCGAGCATGCACACTGGGATACCCCCACAGACGGCACATGCGTCAATAGATATCCTCTTGTGTTTGAGCGGCCTGTGCGCCTCCCGCAGGGGGCACATGGCTCCCTCTGTGATCAGCGAGTCTATGAGACTCGCTGGATCTCAGATTGGAGTAAGGGGTCATTCCCGACCTATTACCACGTGATCAGCTGTCAGCAAATGACAGCTGATCATGTGATGTAAACAAAGCCGCTAATCTGCTATTTTTTTCCTCACGCTGAAAGTGTGAGGAGAAAAAAAAGGCAATCACCGGCAGCTGACAGAGGGACATCGGTCCCGATCAGGGAGAGCTGCTGCCTGCTCATCTGTGCCCACTTGTGATACCTGTCAGTGCCACCTACCAGTGCACAACAGTGCCACCTACAAGTGCCCACCAGCATCACCTACCAGTGCCCACAGTGCCACCCATCAGTGCCCACAGTGCCACCTATCAATGTCACCAATCAGTGTCTCATCAACAGTGCTAACCATAATTGTCACCTGCCAGTGCCCATCAGTGTCACCTGCCAGTGGCCATCAGTGTCACCTACCAGTGCCCATCAGTGCCACCTATCAGTGCCACCTATCAATGCCACCTATCAGTGCCCATCAATGCCATCTATCAGTGGTACCTATCAGTAACACCTATCAGTGCCCTTCAGTGCCCATCAGCGCCACCCATCAGTGCCACTCATCAGGGCCCATCAGTGCTATCTTATCAGTGGCCAACAGTGCCGCCTTATCTGTGCCCATCAGTACCCCCTTATCTGTCCCCATCAGTGCCGCCTTATCTGTCCCCATCAGTGACGCCTTATTTGTGCCATTCAGTGCCGCCTCATCAGCGCATATCAATGAATGAGAAAAATTACCTGTTTACAAAATATGAAACACGATTTCTATCTTTTCAAAATTTTCCATCTTTTTTAGTTTGTTTAGCAAAAAAATAAAAACCCCAGTAGTGATTAAATACCACCAAAAGAAAGTTCTAATTATGTGAAAAAAACAATAAAGATTTTAATTGGGTACAGTGTTGTATGACCGCGCAATTGTCATTCAAAGTGCATCAGCACTGAAAGCTGAAAAATGGCCTGGGCAGGAGGGGTGTTTAAGTGCCCAGTAAACAAGTGGTTAATGTATTCTGTTGGTCTTTAACCATATGTATCCATCTCTTTGCTTCCATTATTTTTTCTACCTCCCTTTCCCAATCCATTATAGTGGGACATCCAGACTAGGTATCAATATTTTGGCTGCATTTAGCAAATGGGGAGTAACGCTTCTCTTATAAAACCTAGCAGATGATGGCATACCATGAAAAAGAGAATGTAATGGAGAGAATTCTATAGATTTCCCAGCTTTCAGTCCTTTTTGGATGACATGCGGGGGACTTCTGTGTATAGGTCCCCCAATCAAAGATCACAATTTATTTATTTTTACCACAATTCTATCATGTCTTGCTAGCTACTGTCATAAAACCCTCCAACCCTGTTAGAAATGATCAGTCTGCTTCCACCAACCATGTGTAACAAAAAAAGTCTTTGCCCTTGTTCCCTGCACTAAAATACATGTTAATAAAATTAATATGTACAATAAACTGCATTAACCAACAAAGACATTGAGTGTCATCACCATTATTGGCCATGTACCGTGTGTACCCAACATAAGTATTTACCAGTAAGCGATTTCAAGGTTCTCAGTCCTATTATTCTTTGTCAACTGTGCCAAGCGAAGGTCCATTTTTTTTGCCCATTTTGAAAAATGAAAACAAAAATAATAAAAAATAATAAAAAACCTTTGACTTTTAAGATAAGTTACTCTTTTCAACAGTATAGACAGAACCAGCTGAAAAAAGGTTGTAGCTAATAATGGTTGGCGACCTTGATTAAGTTGACAAATGAGAAATAAAGCCATCTTTTTAAAAGAAGAGCGCATTGTGTTTTGTGCTTTCATTTAAGAGAAGACGTAGACCCGACAAGGCATTCAGTATGTTTCAATAAACTTAACAGTATCATGAATATGGTGAAAACTAGTGTCATTGAATTAAAAATAAAAGCTTTTCATTTTAATAAAAATGTTTCATTTATAGGAAAATGTTTTTACTACAGTAAATGGATCAAAACAACATACACACAATGGTAAGTGTTGAAAGAGTGTCACTCTTTTTTTTCTATGTTGTCATGTTATATGCTAGCGTTCCAAAGATTGCATTGACTTAGTGGATCAGGTTCACAATAACTGTTTTAATGTTGAAGACCTCAAACTAAACATAGATGAGAGCATGTCTGAGTGAAATGGAAATTCTAGTTTGCGTATGTTGATATCCAACCAAACATGCCCACACTAGCAACTTGTATTATACAGTATTTAAAGTGTATCTAAAACCAAAACATTTTCTGGATAAATTGTGGAAGGTTTTTTTATTTAAATTTAAAAAAAATGCTGTCTTTGTGCCCTCCAGTGTTAAATTTCAAATTTCCATTTCGTTTTAGAAATAGTATTTTGACTAAACTGCATTACATCAGGGTACAGGACATGGCACATCAGGACAGGGCACATGGCACATCAGGGTACAGGGCACATGAAACAGCACATCAGGGTACAAAGCCCAGCACATCAGGGCACATGGCACATCAGGGTACAGGGCACATGAAACAGCACATCAGGGTACAAAGCCCAGCACATCAGGGTACATGGGGTACCCTGATGTGCTGGGCTTTGTACCCTGATGTGCTGTTTCATGTGCCCTGTACCCTGATATGCCATGTGCCCTGTCCTGATGTGCTGTGCCCTGATGTGCCATGTCCTGTACCCTGGTGTGCCATGTGCCCTGTCCTGATGTGCTGTGCCCTGATGTGCCATGTCCTGTACCCTGATGTGCCATGTGCCCTGTCCTGATGTGCTGTGCCCTGATGTGCTCTCATGTGCCCCATGTTCCCTGGTGTGCCCCATGTTCCCTGATTGTGCCCTAATATGCTCTCATGTGCCCCATGTGCCCTGGTGTGCTCGTATGTGCCCTGATATGCCCCATGTGCCCTGATGTGCTCTGATTGTGCTCCATGTATCCTGATGTGCCCCATGTACCCTGATGTGCCATTTGCCCCATGTACCCTGATGTGCCCCATGTACCCTGATGTGCTGGGCTTTGTACCCTGATGTGCTGTTTCATGTGCCCTGTACCCTGATGTGCCATGTGCCCTGTCCTGATGTGCTGTGCCCTGATGTTCCATGTCCTGCACTGTGTCATGTGCCCTGTCCTGATATTTCCTGCCCTGATGTGCCGTGCACCCTGATGTGGCCTGTTGTGCTGTACCCCTATGTGCTGTGCTCAGATGTGCCCTGTACCCTGATGTGCTGGTCTTTGTACCCTGATGTACTGGTCTTTGTACCCTGATGTGCTGGGCTTTGTACCCTGATGTGCGCTGTGCCCTGTGCCCTGATGTGCTGTACCCTGATGGTGAGTGGTCAGTGTGTAGTGTAGTGGTCATTGTGCAGTGTAGTGGTCAGGGTTAATAATGCGTTCGCTGACACCAGTACTGTTTTTGAAGTTTGAAAGTTTGCATGCGGCCCCCCATGGGATATGGAAACTTGTCTTGTGGCCCTCAGGTAATTTGAGTTTGAGACCCCTGCTTTAAAGGGTCACTAAAGGAAAATAGAAAATAATTTTTAGCTAAATAGCTTCCTTTACCCTACTGCAGTCCTGGTTTCATGTCCTCATTGTTCGTTTTTGCTCTGATGTTGCTGTAATTCTGCTCTGTTCTGGACACTTCCTGGTTGTCTGTTTCTTGATCACCACAGTACTGGGAGATTCTAGTTTCGTTTTCCAAACCATCACTTCTCTATGGCTCAACATCTTGTGAATGATAACACTTTAAAGCGGAGGTCCGCACAAAAAGTAAACCTCCGCTTTTCAGAACCCCCCCCCGGTGTCACATTTGGCACCTTTCAGGGGGAGGGGGGTGCAGAGCACAGTGCATTGTGGGGCGCTCAGTGGGCGAACATCCCGCTGAGAGCCCCGCAATTTAGGTGTTCGCGGGACGGGCGATGTTCATGCCAAACCTTTGCTTGGCCCAATTTTTTTGCCCAACTCTATAAAAGTATAATTCCATCCTGCAACTGCCCACTTCTAATAAAAACAGTGGGGCAGATCCACAGAGCGAGTACGCCGGCGTATCTACTAATACGCCGGCGTACTTTCAAATTACCCGCGTCGTATCTTTGGTTTGAATCCTCAAACCAAGATACGACGGCATCTGGGTTAGATCCGACAGGTATACGTCCTCGTACGCCTTCGGATCTAAGATGCAATACTTCGTCGTCCGCTGGGTGGCGTTCACGTCGTTTTCCGCGTCGGGTATGCAAATTAGCTATTTCCGTCGATCCACGAACGTATGAGCGGCCGGCGCATTTTTTTACGGCGTCTCTAGTCGGCTTTTTCCGGCGTATAGTTAAAGCTGGTATTTTGTTGCGTATAGTTAGACCTGCCATGTTAAGTATGGTCGTCGTTCCCGCGTTTATTTTGAATTTTTTTTTTTTTTGCGTAAGTCGTTCGTGAATCGGGATGGACGTAATTCACGTCTAAGTTTAAAAAAATGACATTGTTGCGACTTCATTTAGCGCAATGCACGGCGGGAAATTTTGAAACGGAGCATGCGCAGTTCATTCGGCGCGGGGACGCGCTTCATTTAAATGAAACACGCCCCCTAATCGCCGATTTGAATTCCGCCACCAGAGATAGACTACGCCGCCGTAACTTACGGCGCAAATTCTTGCAGGATTCGAACTAAAGCCAGGTAAGACACGGCGGTGTAGCGTATCTCTGATACGCTGCGCGGGTGCAGATCTCTGTGGATCTGCCCCAGTATGTGTAGGAAGATCGCCAGGAACCCCCTGGCAGATGTGTGCAGACCAGCAGTGGTCCACTGACCCCAGGTTGAGACAGTTTAGATGACTTTCCTTTTTTTTTTATTGTTTAACCACTTGTCCACGGGAGGACGTCATATGACGTCCTCCACTTTGTGCGGTTACATCTAAAGGATGCCTGCAGCTACAGGCATCATTCAGATATCGCAGTCTTCAGCCACTGATTCTGTGCACGATAAGAACGATCAAAGCGTCGGTTCCGGTGCTTCTCCAGGCTCTCCCGTGCCATCGGGGGCCCGGAGAGCGAATCGGTCGGCGCTGCCTGGAAAGCATAGAGATGGTCACCAGATGGTCACCAGTCATCTCTACGACCGTCGGAGGCCTGGGGGCGACGTTATGACGTCACGCCCGGTATCCGGAAGTAAACAAAGCCGCAATCGCGGCTGTCGGCATGTGATCTGTTATTTTTTTTTCACCAATTTCATGCTTGTAAGCCTGGAGGAGAGATGTGGGGTCTTATTGACCCCACATCTCTTCATAAAGAGGACCTGTCACACACTATTCCTATTACAAGGAATGTTTACATTCCTTGTAATAGGAATAAAAGTGATAAAAAAAAAAAAAAATTCAAAACGCCCCTGTCCCCGTTATCTCGCGCGCAGAAGCGAACACGCATGCAAGTCCCACCCACATATGTAAACGCCATTTAAAACCCCACATGTGAGGTATCGTCGCGTCCGTTAGAGCGTGTGCAACAATTCTAGCACTAGACCTCCTCTGAAACTCGAAAATAGTTACCTGTAAAAAAATGTAATGCGTCACCTATGGAGATTTTTAAGTACCGAAGTTTGGCGCCATTTCATGAGTGTGCGTAATTTTACTTTCAAATGTTTTTTATTGAGATTTTTCATTTGTACAGGTAAGCAGGTACAATAACATAGTAAGAAGGATAACTGAACCTGACAGTATACCAAAACAGTATAATAAACATGTGCTTGTGTGCACGTCTTAAACACGCATAGTCCAGTGTGGAACGTAAACGTTAATCAGTCAATGTGCTCACCTATGACACTGGCGGTAAGGATCTATAGTGATATAGTGCACCATTAGTGTTAGATGGGGGGGGGGGTAATGGGGGAGGGGGAGTTGGGGGGGGGAATGGAGAGTAGGTAAAGGGTGAGGGAGGTGGAGAGCAGAGTCAAGAGAGTATATTCTATATCGTTATGTAGTCATTTGTCGTGTGTGTTCGTGTACCAAAGAATCCAGGGGTTCCATAGGTTTATCAACTTAGTGAATGTGGGTTTTCCCCGCGAGAGGATAGTTTCATAGGTGCAGTGCGATTGCACTAATGCGATGACTTCTGTGAGTGTGGGTATGTCTTTCGTTTTCCATTTCCTAGCAATCAAGAGCCGTGTGGCCAGTAGAACATGAGTGGTTACTAGTCGGAGGTTCGGTGGTATATCTTCAATAGTCAGATTAAGGATGGCTAGATGTGGAGTTATTGCGATGGGGAGATGAAGAATCTCCTGTAGCGTCTTCTCTATGTCAGTCCAGAGTTGTCGTATGTGCGGGCAGGACCAGAAGATATGTATAAGTGTGCCTGGCAGGCCGCAGTCTCTCCAGCAGGAGTCAGAGGTGTGTGTGTAAAATTTTGCTATCCTGTGTGGTGTCATATACCATCGCATTATCAATTTTTGAGTGAGTTCCCATAGAGAGGTGCAGGATGTATATTTGTAGGTAGACTGAATTGCCATTTGCCATTGTTGGTCAGAGAATTGGTCCTGGAGGTCAGTTTCCCAGTCGGTGAGGGTTTTGAATTTCTGGAATGTGGTTTTGTCTTGTAAGGTGGAGTATATCAGCGAAGTGCCTCGGATCTTGGGGGCGTCCGAGAAAAAGTATTTCCATACTTTGAGGGGCAAAGAGCCCTCCAGGGAAGGGTTTGCTGCCAGGCATGTTTGTAGTCTATAATAGGTAAAGTAGTCTTTGTCAGGCGCCCCGAAGTCATATTGGATGTGTGAGAATGATTTGGTAGCCGTGATCTGGCGGAGGTCAGAGGTGAGTGTCATACAGTCAGTTAGCCAGGTGGGGAGAGTCAAGTCCGGAGACAACAGTCGTAGTGTACTAAGGGGGACAGGTACAGGTTTGGTGCTTTGATTCTTCCAGTGGGTGTGATGGAGCATTTTCCATGCTTTGACAGCGGCCTGAATGGTGGGGGAGTACAGGGTCAATGGTGAGTTTTGTGCGACCGCACTGAATAGCCAAGAGGATAGGTTGGGACCCGGTGTCGTAGTGTTTTCTATATTGCTCCAGAGTGTGGTAGGTTTCGCTGTGAACCATTCCGTCATTTGTGCGAGTACCGTCGCTAGGTAGTAGTCTCTGATATCGACGTGTCCCATCCCACCCACCGACCTGTGTTTGATGAGTTTTGTATGACTGCATCTAGATTTCTTACCTTGCCATAGAAAGTTGGTCAGAATGGACTGGATGGAATTGAGATAGGAACGTGAGAGGGGTATAGGTAGTGTGCGAAAGGTGTATAGTAGCTTAGGTAGCACCATCATTTTAAAGGCCGCGAGGCGACCCACCCAGGAGAATTCATGTTTGGAGATTTGTGCAGTTTCTTGGGTCAACATTCGTCTAAGTCTATCGTAGTTATGAGTAGCGATGTTTTTCAAGGACCTGAAGAGTGAGATACCCAGGTATGTTATCCCCTCTTCAGACCAGGAGTATGGGTAAGTAGTTCTGAGGATGTTGCTCGTGACTGCATCTAAGCCTAGGTCTAGAATGTGGGACTTGTGTTCGTTTACTTTGTAGTATGAGACATTACTAAATCTTTTCAATAAAGTTTGTACCGAAGCCAGGGAGGTGAGGGGATTTGTAATCATCAGGATCACGTCGTCAGCAAATAAATTAATTCTATGGTCAACCGCCCCAATTTGGAAGCCCATTATATTGGAGTGAGCCCGGACGTGTTCCGCTAATGGTTCCATCACTAAGTTGAAAATGAGCGGGGACAAAGGGCAGCCCTGGCGGGTGCCATTAGTGATAGAGAATGGTTTAGAGATCATTTCCGAGGTGTATACCTGTGCCGAGGGGGAGGAGTATAATGCCATTATAGCCGACAGTATAGTCCCCTGAAAACCAAATTTGACCAGGGTAGCTTTCATGTATTCCCAGTGGACTCTATCGAACGCCTTCTCCGCATCCAGGGAAAGGAGCAGAGAAGGCGTTCGACTCGAGCCCGCACCGTGGATGATATTAATGATCCTTCGAGTGGCGTCAAAAGTTTGTCTGCCTTTTGTGAAGCCGGATTGGTCATTGTGTATGAGTAATGGCATTAGATCAATCAGCCTATTGGCGATGAGCTTGGCATAAATTTTGGTATCAAGGTTAAGGAGCGATATGGGTCTAAAATTTTGTGGGGTAGTAGGTTCCTTGCCTGGCTTCGGCAACGTAACAACCAGTGCGGATAGCATTTCTGGAGGGAGAGAGGAGGATGAGGCAGCGTCATTGCATACTTTGGTAAGGAAGGGAGCTAGGATAGTTCCAAACTTTTTGTAGTACTCGCTAGTGAGTCCATCGGGGCCTGGGGATTTGTTAGTAGGCAGTTTAGAGATTGTGAGCAGGATTTCTTGGGGGGTAAATGGGGCGTTCAATGTTTCCAGGTGGTCTCCGGAGAGACGAGGGAGTTTAATCTCCTCTAGGAATGATGCTATGTCCTGAGGGGAGGGTTGGGGAATAGAGGTATCTTCTTTTAAATTGTAAAGCGTATTATAGTAATGACGGAATGCTTCCGCAATAGCTGAGGGGTCCGTTAGTTTTTGATTCGAGATCGGGTGGTAGAGGTGGGCAATTTTGGTTTTGGAGTAGTGTCCTTTGATCTTGGTGGCCATAGCTTTCCCTGCCTTGTTACCAGTGGAGTAGTGGTGGGCTCTAAAGTGGGTATGGGCCTTCTGAAAAGAATCTAGGAGATGGGTTCTCAGTTCTTGTCTGAGGAGGTCTAGTTTGCGTTTGGTATCAGGGTTTGGGTGAGATTGGTTATGGGATTCTAGCACTTTAATTTCGGCCGTGAGGGTGTCTAGACGCTGGGATCTCCTCCTCCTCTCCCTAGCTCCAAGTTGAACAAAGACCCCCCGAATGAATGCCTTATGGGCATTCCATAGAGTTGAAGCATCATCAACAGAACCAGCATTAAGGATAAAAAATTCTTCTAGGCAGTCTCTGAGGTGTACTGAGTAGGTTGGGGAATGTATGATATCTGCATTAGCTCTCCACATCCTTGTGGTGGCTGAGGAAGGGGAGTCGCACAAAGTCAGAGTGACTGGGGCATGGTCCGACCATGTGATGGTAGAAATCTCAGATGCTGAAGCTGTAGTTAGAGTCCATTTGTCAATTAAAAAATAGTCAATTCGCGTGTAAGAGTTGTGGCATGGGGAAAAATAAGAGTAGTCCCTCTCGGTAGTATGGTGGCAACGCCACACGTCATACAGATCTTGTGAATGCATGAAGGAGCCCATAGGAGACGTTGGTCTGCTAGATCTGGAAGAAGCGTCTATGGAGTTGTCAGGGACTATGTTGAAGTCTCCGCAGACGATGAGACGTCCGTGTTTGAAGCGGTTAATTTTCTTCATCAGCTTAACCAGGAAGCTGATTTGCTTTTTGTTAGGGGCATAGACCGTCACAATGGTATATCTGATGTTATTCATGGAACAGTCCACTGCGAGATATCTGCCATTGGGGTCAATCAGGGTGTCATGGAGTTGGAAAGACACTGTGGTTTTGAAGGCAATGAGTACGCCATTTTTCTTGTCAGGGCCGGATGCCTTGAAGATGTTGGGGAAATTTTTGTTAGTGCAGGAGGGCTCCGCGGTAAGTTTAAAGTGTGTCTCCTGTGCACAGAGGACATCACAATGGGAATCGTGGGCAGTTTTCCAGAGGGAGGCCCTCTTGACCGGATGGTTTAGTCCTTTAACGTTGAGTGAAAGAAATTTCGGCATCTTGGATTTGGTGTAAAGTGCAAAAAGATAGAGAGTTACTTACAGTTCGCGGGTAGTGTAGCGAGGTTAGTAGGGGAATCCGTGAAGTCCGGCGGAACCCGAAAGTCACCGATGAGGAGCTTTCAGAGCAGGCTGTGACGTGGTAGGTGCTCGCTCTCCGGGGTACAGGGTGAACAGGAAGAGAAACAAGAGTACAACAGTTAGTGTAGGGTTGGTACAAGGGGGGAGGAAGGGCACAGGTGAGGGAGAATCAAAAAAAAAGAACAAGGGTCAGTAGTATACCAGTAGAACTACTGAGTGTTGGCGGAGGGTGAAAGTCCGTGAACTATCTGCAACGAGCAGGCACTGAATCGGAGTGCAAAATTAAACTGGCAGGATGAACGCACTGACCTCAGGATCATTTGGTAGTAGTGGAGCGAGAGCTTTTGAAGGGGTTCTGGGAGGCCTCTGATGGCGATGCATGCGGTGGGGTGTCGCTGTCAGGAAGGATTTTCCATTGCCTCAGGAGTTTAATACCTTCTTCCACTGTGTGGATGCTGTGTTTCACGCCATTTTTGGTCACCGTGAGTTTAGTCGGGAATCCCCATTGGTAGGGTATCTTGTGGTTGTTGAGAGGCTTGGTGATCGTTTGGAGCTGACGCCTTTGTTGCCTGGTGTATTGGGAGATGTCGGCAAAAAGCTGTATTTTTGAGTAAGGTGGTGGCAATTGGTCCATGCGTCTGTTTTTTGCCAGCAGCATATCTTTAGCATGAAAAAAATGGATCCTCATCAGGGTGTCGCGTGGGACCTCCGCAGGGAGATGAGGGGGTTTTGGTAGGCGGTGGATGCGATCGATGATGGTCTCCACGGGAGGGAGTTCAGGCAGCAGGGTAGAAATCAGTTTTCTAGCATAAGAGTTCAGATCCGCCGGGACCACCGTTTCTGGTATACCGCGTATTTTGACATTATTGCGGCGTGATCTGTCCTCAAGGTCCGCCATTTTAGCCCGTACCCACTGCTGTTCATCTCTAGTGTGGTCATGGGCATCCACCAGGTCATTTACGGTATCTGTCATGGCACTCATTTTATGTTCAATATGTCCCATCCTAGCCCCTACGTGCACCATTTCAGTTTTAAATGCTGTGACCATGGTGGAGATGTCATTGTGCAATGAGCTGTGTAGGGAGATCAGCATATCCTTTAACAGCGTGTCAATCACAGGCTGGTTTGTAGTGGGGAAGGCCGCAATGGGGGAGGAGGCCGGAGGCAGCGTGAGGAGATTATCTATGGTATGTCTCACCTCAGGGTTCTGAGCGCCGGTGTCCAGGCGCATCCGCGCTTTCGCTGGGCTATTTGAGGCTGAGGACGATCCAGTGAGCTGGGGGACACTGTGTGGCACGGTGGACGGGTCTTCCTCATCAGGTAGGTCCGTGTAGGCTCTGTCTCCTCGCGGGGAGCGGTCGCGGGCGCCATCTTGGATTTGGCTTCCCGGCGCCATAGCAAAAAAATCAGTCAGTTTTCTCGGCAGCCTGTATTCTTTCCGTTTGCGGGTGGTCCCCGACTGGTTCCCCGATGTTTGGGGGTCTTGGTGCTGCATTGTGGGTGTGCTGGTCAGTGCTTGGAGCGATCGATTCTCCGTTCAGTGCAGGAGCTGGGATCTCAGGCGTCCATTCAGCTCGGCGGTTAGTCACGCCCCAGTGTGTGCGTAATTTTAAAGCGTGACATGTTAGGTATCTATTTACTCGGCGTAACATCATCTTTCACATTATAAAATAAAATATGGGCTAACTTTACTGTTTTTTTATTTTTTAATTCATGAAACCATTTTTTTCCCCAAAAATGGCGTTTGAAAAATTATTGCGCAAATACCGTGCGAGAAAAAAAGTTGCAATGACCGCCATTTTATTCCCTAGGGTGTCTGCTAAAAAAATATATATAATGTTTGGGGGTTCTGATTAATTTTCTAGCAAAAAAATTGAGATTTTTACATGAAGGAGAGAAGTGCCAAAATAGGCCCGGTGGACAAGTGGTTAAATGGCTCTGGAACAAGTTGCATTCTCATCAATTCAGTGCCTTTGTCATGTGATGTGAGCAATACAATTATGTTCTTATTGGCAGGTAAAATAGATGGGATGGGGACAATAAATTACACTGAAACAGATGCAATTTTCACAGATTTCTACATCTGCAGAAGTCCTGTGAAACGGAGCCTTCATTTCGAAGAAGACTTTTCTGTTCCTCTTTAATTCATTTTGTATTGTCTCCAGTTTAGCAGTAAAGTTGACCACACACAAACACAGCAGCCTCATCTGGCTGTTCTAAGCAACTGAACTCAGGGCTGGGATTCAGTGTCCCAAAGCTAATTGTAAAGACTCAGCAATTGCATCAGCGGAATGCCTGATATGATGAAATTTGGCACTGGATTGGTGTCAGTGCTTCTATAATCTAGAGCGTGTCAACATAACAAAATCATGTTCTTTTAGCTCTGTCTTGCCCGATTAAGCTTAATAGCAACACATTTTCATTTATTCTAGTTAGTTATGAATTTTTCTTTCTAACTTTCACTTTTGATACACTACATCAATTTTTGGTGCAGCTCATCCGAGCATGATGAAATGATGTAACCTTTATTGACTATAACGGCAAATTCAGGAAATAACATCAGTCAAAAAAATAAGGTTAAAAAGTTCTCTCTAATTTATCTTAATCTGGACTCGAGGAAGTCCAAAACGGACACATTTCAGAAGATTTTGGTCCGCAGGACCTTCAGATCCTGGTTGGATGATCCTTGTTGCATCCAACTTCCTCTTTTTTGTTCCAAAGTTTGATACAGTAGCTTTCAGAGCCAAAAATCCAGTACTGTTTTTTTCATTCTGGCTTAGAGCTCCTAGCGTTAAGAATAATGTTCTATTCCCAACCTCTCACAGTAGCCCTTCTTGTAATTCCGTCACTAACCCTATAACTCTAATGCCGCATACACACGATCAGAAATTCCAACAACAAAACCGTGGATTTTTTTCATACGGATATTGGCTCAAACTTGTTTTGCATACACACGGTCACACAAATGTTTTCGGAAATTCTGAACGTTAAGAACGCGGTGACGTACAAGATGTACGATGAGCCAAGAAAAATGTTCAATAGGTAGTTCTTCTGCTTGATTCAGAGCATGCGTGAAATCTTGTGCATCGGAATTGGCTGCACACGGTCGGAAAATTTGAGAACCAGCTCTCAAACATTTGTTGTCGGAAATTCTGACAGCAAGTGTCCGATGGAGCATACATACGTGGTCGGATTTTCCGACAACAAGCCCACATCGAACATTTGTTGTCGGAAATTCTGACCGTGTGTACGCAGCATTGCACTAACCCTCCCTATAACTCCAACTTTAATGTGCCCGTACACACGACCAGAAATTCCGACAGCAAAAGTCTGATGTGAGCTTTTGAACGGAAATTCCGACTGTGTGTAGGCTCCATCGGACTTTTGCTGTCGGAATTTCTGGCAACAAAAATCTGATCGTCTGTAGCAATTCCGACGTGCAAAATTTTGATGCATGCTCGGAAACAATTCGACGCATTCTTGCAAGCGTTTAACTTAATTTTCTCGGCTTGTCGTAGTGTTGTACGTTACCGCGTTCTTGACTGTCGAAAGTTCAGAGAAGTTTTGTGTGACCGTGTGTATGCAAGTCAAGCTTGAGCGGAATTCCGTCGGAAAAAACATTCCAGGTTTTTATGACAGAAAATCTGATCGTGTGTGCGCGTCATTACCTCTTTCTGCAACCCAAAACTTCTTACTAGCCTTCCTTGTAACCCTACCACTAACTCTTCTTGCAGTCAAAAACTCCCATACTAAGGGCCAGATCCACAGAGCAAGTATGCCGGCGTATCTACTGATACGCCGACGTACTTTCAAATTTCCCGCGTCGTATCTTTAGTTTGAATCCTCAAACCAAGAAACGACAGCTTTTGGGTAAGATCCGACAGGTGTACGTCTTCGTACACCTTCGGATCTTAGATGCAATACTTTGGCGCCCGCTGGGTGGAGTTCGCGTCGTTTTCCGCGTCGGGTATGCAAATTAGCGATTTACGATGATCCACGAACGTACGCGCGGCCGTCGCATTTTCTAACGTCGTCTGTAGTCGGCTTTTTCCGGCGTATAGTTAAAGCTGGTATTTTGCGGCGTATAGATAGACTTGCCATGTTAAGTATGGCCGTCGTTCCCTCGTCGAATTTATTATTTTTTTTTGCGTAAGTCGTCCGTGAATAGGGATGGACGTAACTCACGTCTAAGTTCAAAAAATGACGTCGTTGCGACGTCATTTCGCGCAAAGCACGGCGGGAAATTTCTGGACGACGCATGCGCAGTTCATTCGGCGCGGGGACGCGCTTCATTTAAATGAAACCCGCCCCCTGATCGCCGATTTGAATTCCGCTGCCAGAAATACACTACGCCGCCGTAACTTACGGTGCGAAATCGTTGAGGATTTGAAATTCAGCCAGGTAAGGTACGGCGGCGTAGCGTATCTCTGATACGCTGCGCGGATCCAATTCTCTCTGGATCTGGCCCTAACTCTTTACATAATTCTAACACTAATCTGCATTGCAGCTCCAATTTTAATACTAGCTCTCCATGTAACCCATCACCAACCCTCCCTATTGAAAAATATGTACCAATAATGACACCCTGTGGGGATGAAAACATATAACAAACAGCTGCCCCTTTAAAAGTGAACAAATCACTAAACTATGTAAAATATTGAAATAAAGGATAAGGCGCTATTCATTTTGATACAAAACTTTGCACAGAGAATAAATATACAATGCATCAAACCTAAATGTGCACACTGAAAAAATAAATTGTCATAATATCAAGCATGAAGTCCATATGTGATAAATCCCAACACCAAATTAAAATGCTCTGAGATAAACTTTCATTTCTTCCACCACGAGTGCTGAATATGAAGATGGCCACTCACCAGAGATGTTTGATCCCTTTTTACAGGATGGTCAAAAAACACTTTTGGAACACCAGATTGGTTCCACTAATAGCATAAATCCACTCCAATAGCCACTCAGGATGGAACTAGGATGTAAAAAATAACTCCACAGGAGACATGGATAAAAGTCTCATAGTGTAGTAACTTTTAATAAAGTAAAAAAAAAGCAGCAATAATAGCAGTTACTGTACACTCTCACAGTATAAACAGCGTGTGTGAGTCAGCTGATTCCCTGGGCAAAGCATAGTTTGGGGTACCAAATTAGGACCCGGAAATGGGGATCCTCCGTTCCGACATATGTTTCGCCGTGATTGGCGTCTTCAGGAAGTTAAACATGTAGGGCTAGATTCAGGTACAGCGGCATACCCATAGGTGTGCGCAGCCTATTGCATTAGAGTGTGCACCCCAAAGCCCAACACACACTACCGATCGCTCGCGGTGTTCATTCAGAAAGGGAAGGGACCGGCAAATTACATATTTACTGGCCCCTTTCCCCACTCCTAAAACATCCCAGCAGCTATAGCCAATAGGAGGGAAGAATGAAGCTGGCAGCGCTGCAAGAGGAAAGATGGGAGCCTGGGCAGTAGGGGGAATCAGTGCTGCACAGGGTGATTAGGGTGTGCCTGGGCACACCTGGCACACCCTGTGCGCACGCCTATGGGTGTACCTTTTTGGCCGGCATAGCGCATCTCATATGCGCTACGCTGACGTAAATCAGGGAGCCCAGAACAGGATTCTGAAAGATCCCGCATCGTACGTTGCGCCGGCATAGTGTAATTAGGCCAGCGTAAGCCCGCCTAATTCAAAATAGGCAGGTAGGGGGCGTGCCTCATTTAAATTAGCCATGACCCCATGTAAATGAATAGCATGCTCAGAATCACGTCGCAAATACTCCCTAAGAAACGTCGGCTCAATGCTTTCGACGTGATCGTAACCTACGCACAGCCCCATTCACGTACAACTTACGTAAACAACGTAAAATTCGACGGCTGTTCCGACATCCATACCTTAACATTGGCAGAGCCTCATATAGCAGGGATAACTTTACGCCGGACGTAAACGGCGTAAGGTGCTCAAGTACGTTCGTGAATCGGCGTATCTAGGTAATTTACATATTCTACGCGTAAATCTACAGAAGCGCCCCTAGCGGCCAGCGTAAATATGCACCCTTGATACGACGACGTACTAACACTTACGCCGGTCGGAGGAAGCTGAAATTCAGGCGTATTTAGCTCCCAGAATAGCACGCATAGATACGACGGCGCATCTTCTAACTTACACGGCGTATCAATAGATACACTGACGTAAAGGCTACGTGAATCTAGCCCGTAGTTAACTCAGTTAGGTTTGTAGAATTCTATGTTTGTTGTTTTTGTCTAACACTTTTGTCTAACCTTTCCTGCAGCCCAAAATAACCCTTCATGTAACCCTAGCACTAACCCACCCTGCAAGCTCAATCCTCTTACTAACCCTCCATGTAACCCTAACACCAACCATCCCTGTTGCCCCAGACCTCATCCTAACTCTCCCTGTAATTCTAACACTAATCCACTCTACAGCCTCAATCCTCATACTAACTCTCCATGTAGCCCAGCAAGCTCAATCCTCATACTATCCCTCCATGCAACCCTAACACCAACCCTTGCGTCGCTTAAACATCTATAAATCACCACTAAAACGGGCGGTGCTTTAGTGCTGACACGGGGCTGCAGTGTGAAAGGGGTCTCACTGTAACAAAGAAAGTAATGTAACGAAAGAAAAGGATTGAGAAGAGTGGGACTTTACATGATGCACGTGGTAGCGAAAGCATAGATAGGTGAACATAAGGGAATTTATTGCATATTACAGTATAAACATACATACAAAATTAATAACAATGGTATGAACAATGTATGAACAGCGATCAGTCATTTCCCCTAGTCAGTCCCCCCCCTTCAGTTAGAACACACCTAGGGAACATAATTAACCCCTTCCTCGCCCCCTAGTGTTAACCCCTTCCCTGCCAGTGGCATTTTTACAGTAATCAATGCATTTTTATAGCACTGATCGTTATAAAAATGCCAATGGTCCGAAAAATGTGTCAAAAGTGTCCGAAGTGTCCGCCATAAGGTCGCAGTACCGATAAAAATCGCTGATCGCCTCCATTACTAGTAAAAATATTAATAAAAATGCCATAAAACTATCCCCTATTTTGTAGACGTTATACTTTTTGCGCAAACCAATAAATAAACATTTATTGCGATTTTTTTTACGAAAAATATGTAGAAGAATACGTATCGGCCTAAACTGAGGAAAAAATAGTTTTTTATATATTTTTGGGGGATATTTATTATAGCAAAAAGTAAAAAATATTCATTTTTTTTCAAAATTGTTGCTCTATTTTTGTTTATAGAGCAAAAAAATAAAAACTGCAGAGGTGATCAAATACCACCAAAAGAAAGCTCTATTTGTGGGAAAAAAAGGACGCCAATTTTGTTTGGGAGCCACGTCGCACGTGCCGAATCGCAAAATGTGGCCCGGTCATTGACCAGCAAAATGGTCTGGGGCTGAAGTGGTTAATAGAAACACAGCATCCGGTAGCTCTACTCATTTCGTGGCTTTTGCGCCACTCATCAGGAGCGCATGCCTGACGAAGGGGCCCTGCGCGGCTCCGAAACGTTGCACTCTCTTTGTGTTGTGATCATGCAATAAAACATCCGTTTGGACGCTATTTATGTCGCTCCATGGTGTGCTGGCAAATATTCCTACTCATCAGGAGCAAGCACGTGCTGTATCTAGAATGAGATTAGTATATGAAAATGATCAAGTGTATGTAAAGAAATGTACACGAGTAAGATACAAAGAACCCCACATTGGGTGCATGCTTACTTACTGCGGTTCGTATGTTGATGGTATGGTGGTCAGGCTCCGCAAGCCATCCGAGGATACCCCCAAACGGGAGCCGCGATGGACAGCTCGACGGAGACGGCCCACAGGCCACAATCAGGGCAGGCATGGAAGAACGAGGCACTTCTGTGTGAAGAGTGAACAATTAGAATGAATAAAGGTAAAGTCCCACTCTTCTTGTTCCTTTTCTTTCGAAGCAATAGGGATGGAAATACATGACCTTAGCAGGCCATAATTTCATTTAAAGTCCCCTGGGATGGAAATACATGACCTTACCGGGCCAAGTCTTCCTTAAAGTCCCGAAACAAATCTCTCCTTTTTATTAAAGAAAGTAATGTCATCGTCCTGGCTTTTTTGACCCATGAATAAGTCACGTGACTAGTGACGATACACGTGGGGGAGGAGCTTGAGTGACGGGACGCACAGAGGTGCCGGATGAGGAGCCTGACAAACTGAGCAGCACATGCACACAATGTTGCAGCCTTATACAAACTGGGGATTCGTGAGTGATATTCATTATACTGTGAATGCTATTATCTATCCTGGCAATACTATACTATGTTGGTCTCTCTCTTTCTCTGCATATCTGGTGGAAAGCACATTCTGACAGGACTGCTTGATTTCTGTGATCACACTGCTGCAAATCATCAAGTCGTTTAAATCCACACACAGTGTATGTGTGGTTTGGCAGAGTGTCGCTGAGCTGATCCATGATTGCAGCATCAATGGAACTATACATCATCATATGAACTGTGGAACCTATTGGTTCATAATATATTGATCTCCTCCTTTTTAGCATTTTTTTGTGTGTTGATATTTCACATGATCAGTTGATATAGCGCATTATATATATATATATATATATATATATATATATATATATATATATATATATAATATCGTCCTGGCTGTGCTGTTTGGCAGGGCTTTTAGGTGATAAAAAAAAAAACTTGAAGTTGTGTAACACAAGCATATGAAAATAAAAATCACTAATAGAGAACAGAGCATGTGAATTATAAAATTGTTCTTCTTGAACAATAGCCTCAGCTATTTTTTTCCCCTGAGAAAGTGATGAATCTGACATCTTATTTTCTACAAGCATCGAGCCAGCTGCTTCTAATTAGGCAATAGTTGTTTTAGCTCCTGACGATCGTGCTATTATCCAAAGATCATACAACACTAGTACTACAAGTCATTAAGTATTTGATATCGACTTCCAGAAGTTTAACCACCGGATCACATTGGCTAGCATATTTTTATTTTTCCTTTCCCTCTTTTTTTTTTTTTTCTTGCAGAGAGTCAGATGGCGATCCTCCGCATAGGTCCATCGCACAGGTGTTTCTGAAAAGGAGATGGAAGATAAATCACACTTGACGGCAGAGTTGGCAGCCTGTGAAACAAAGGTCAAGAGTTGAATTAGCGCAGGAATTAACCTCTAGAATTATCATGAGGGGTGGTCCCTTTCGATCAGCTCTTAAGCACATTTCTGAGTCATTTTAAGCCAGAAGCTTTAAGTACTTTTAATTCAATACCTTTCATGAGTCTGATTCTGGTAGACAGAGCTTAAATATATATGGCCAAAAGTGTTTGCGGCTCTTGAAGTACATGATAAAATTACAGGGCAATGCAGAGCACTGGTCTAGAATATCAAAGCCCCCAGACATTCCTCTGTCTGCCAGTCCCATCATAAGTAACAATGTCACCAAATATTACATTAGAACCCCCAATATATGTTCCCCCCGTTTGGAGTGTTCCCACAATTTACATCTATAAGTAATGAAGTGTCGAAAGTTTGCTGTCTATAGCTGGCCCAATCAGCTCCTGAAATACCATTGGCCCAATTTCTTAGGAATTTTGATCTTCTTTATAAATGTTTTACTTTTTAATTTACCCACTTGCTTTGCTGCTACAGTGCGCAGAATCACAAAATCATTCTGCTTTTCCAAATAGGGTGTGTGCGCTCACGCGCCCGCCCATCCGGTTGCATGCTCATTGATACCCTTACATGCTGATCGCCAGCCCCCACCAATCAGCAGAGCAGAAAACAGGAGAGAGATCTGTGTGTGTAAACAACAGCTGACGGGGGGGATGTGATGGTTTTTGTCTCCCTACATCCCAGAGTAAAAGCACCACATGGTCAACACATAAACACTTGCTAGACACACAGTTAACCCTTTGAAACCTTGGGAGTAGTATGTGGCTAGGAGGAGGCAGTTCCAGATACTGTAATCCTCAGTGAACACAGGACTCACTTATTCTGTGAAAGGACCCAAGAATTTCTGGCATCAAGGAGAAGGTACATTTTTGGTTGCCAACCCTCCTTGACCACTGTTACAAGGGGACTTCCCTGAAATCATCCCGTCCTCACAGAGGGAGCAGAGGATGAAATATCTTGAGGACACCTTAAAGAGGAGTTTATGTAAGCCTTTCTAGACTCTGGTAGATTACAATTTCATGGAAAAGCTACTTTTGATCAAAGGAGGAGCTGTCCAGAAGAGGGCCACCTCAGTGATGTATTTTAGAAAAATGTAGTCCTCTGTGCCCAGGGCTGTCAGCTTTAACATAACATTGGCAGTGTCTGTATCAAATGGTGGAAGATTATGTAGGGGCCAAAATAGACATGGAGAGCTTTCCAGTAGATGATCCATGGGTTTCTGAGTCATGAGAATAGACCACTGGCCACTGGCCACAACTTTCCCAGTATGCAATTGAGCTTCTGGGCTGCCCTGCATCAAGCATGTTTTCCGAATGGGCATTCAATGGTGTGGGAGGTTTTGTGACAGATAAAAGAGCGTGTCTGTCCACAGACTCTGTTGACAGGCTGACATTTGTAATAATGTATCAGTCCTGGGTTAGGAGCACTATCAAGCCCTTGATGCCAATGTTGCTAAATAAGTGTTATTGGGATCCTGAATCTTTAGCTTTGTGGATGTTGATTTTATCTTGAAGTATTTTTTTGGTATGGGTTTCATGGGCACAAGTAACACCCAAGGACCAATTTTTCCACACCTGTTTGACAGGTGCATCAATTTTTTTTTTTTACAGCAAGCCAACTTCTTGCTTTCATCAAGACTACTTCTAGAAGGTTATGGGGCGAGGGCACTAAAAACACCCAAAGACCAACAGACGTGACATGGGCGTCAAATTATTTTTTTTTTACAGCAAGGCCAATACTTGCTTTTATCAAGAGTACCTCTAGAAGGTTCAGCAAGGCCAATTCTTGTTTTTATCAAGAGTACCTCTAAACGGTTACAGGGTGAAGACACCAATAACACCCAAAGACCAATGTTTCCACAACTGTGTGACAGGGGCATCACATTTTTTACCGCAAGGTCAATTTTTGTTTGCATCAAGACTACCTCTAGAAGGTTACGGGGGGAAGGCACCAACAACACCCAAAGACCAATTTTCCTGCAGAATAGAGAGTGGGATTCAGTAACTGTGTGTCACATTTACTAGCCTTTTCTTTTCCTGAATGAACACAATAAGTGATTGGCACCGATCACTTACTGTGTTCGTTCATAACTGAAGCATAGTAAAATGTGTTTATTCAAAGGGGGGCATCAGATTGGCTGCATGGAGCCCAGTGGTTTCTAACAGCAGCCCTGGTTGCAGTTGTGGTGGAGTAGTGGCGGTAGTAGCAGCAGTAACAGAAATGCTAGTAACCCTTTTATTGGAAAGATTGGCGATTTTTGACTTTGGGTTAAGTGATCCTTCCACCTTTTTCTTATGCCAAGAAAAGGTTAACATTAGCCTCAGTTTTTGTGTGGTCATGTTTATGTACTAAGATACCTGTGTTAAAAAAAAAAGAACTGTTTTTCAAATTTGTCTTATAAACAGTGGATTTTTTATTAAAAAGGAATGAGAAAGAAATTGAGTATCGTGTTTCTTTTCTTATGCAGCCGTGTAGTTTTTATTGCTGAACGAGGCTGTGGTTTGTGTAACTGAATCTCCCTAGTAATATAGTGCGGCATGTGAGCGCAGCAATGTTACCGCGTCGAGTTACACTTTTATTATCTGAAAGTCAGTCTTTGGTTAGATTAAATTGTCAAGTTTTAGTAATCTGGGCAAGTGGTGATCAAATTAATCCTGTTTTTAAAGGCATGGCCCAGGGCCAGAACATTGAGAAAGGCGCTCCTGAAGGCGAATGACACGTTTTGTAATTAACAGTAAGTTCCTCAGTTAAAAATAGCCCCTTTTGGAAAGACTGAGGCTGGTCAATGTGTTAAAAGTCTATTATTATTCACTAACTTAAAGCAGACGCATGATTGGAGTAAACTGCGACTTTATCTTAAAGTTCAACAAATCTGATATATTGAAAAATACTTCCAGAAAATGTTGAAACGGGGATCCATTTCAGTAATAGCTGGGCCAGAGGGCAAAGTAATCTGTACACTCTGTAGCCCCCCTGAACTTTCTCTCCAACCACATTGCTGTTTTTTAACCCCCTTCACACCTAGGGCTATGGGGCCACCCCTAAGTGATTGGCCGCAGAGGAATCCAAGGCTGCTTTGCGGGAGGGTGAGAAAATCTCATGCTCCTTCCAGAAGTACCGGGTTTACCCTAGTGGGCAAACTGTTATTTTGTACTAAATGTGAGAAGTACATGTTTACTATAAAATGTAACCTTGGTCTTAGAACCCCAATCCGTGAATTTTTCCCTTACGCCCTGCCCCGCATATAACCATCAGCTGTATTTCTAAGCTTTTTTTTATTTTACTTTTTATTTAGTTGTCAGCCCATGTATGTGACTGGTGAGGTTCTCTTCCTCTTTGGATCCTCTCCTGACTGTAGGCAGCTCATCAATATATTGCTGCTGCTCACTTCATCATTACACTGTGTTTGAAGGGCATCTCAGTAACACCCTTTCTGAGACACCCTGCACTCTTAGTATATCCTCATTCCTCCAGGTTGAATGATGCTGGGTGGTATAGAAGTAGTACTGCATGGGACAGAGGCAGAGAGGAGGTGAAAATTGCTCCCAGAGCTACTTTATTAAAAGATTTTATATGTAAAAAAAAAATCATCCCCTTTTCGGTGATCAATGTACATTACAGTTTTTTTTTTACAAACATTTTGTAAGTATCAGGACTCTAGCTGTCCCTTTAAGGCTGAGCAAAACTCACTTGAGACAGCTCTTACCTGGAAATGACAAAGATTGACCAGCTCCTTGCTATCCATGTTTAAAAAACCCGATGTACACATCACCAGTGCTTGTGTGTCAGGAAAGGCTCATTCCTGTGGGCAGGCGCAGAACAATAAGAAGCTATGTCAGTGGCCAACATGCAGGTGCGCAAACGGGTGGGTGCACAAGCACTAAAAGGTGCCAGACAGGCTATTTAAGCTGCACTATGCCTTGATTAATTTCCGTTTGGTCTATTCCCTGTGAATCTGCTACCCGTTCCTGTGTTGACTCTCTGCTACCGACTTGATTTGCTCCTAACCCTGCCTGAACACCACCTGCACTGACCCCTGGCCTGTCTTTGGATTACATCTCTGCCTTGCTTCTTCTACCTATCTGCTCATCTGCCCGCTGTTGCTGACCCTGGCCTGACTCCTGACTATTCTCCTGCCTGCTGTCTGCACCTGATATGGCTGCTTGTTGCTGATCCAGACTGCCTGACCCTGATTACGGATTTCCTGCATCTGAGTATGCTGATCTGATCCAGTCTCCTGCTCCAGTCCTTCTGCCAGTGAACATCCGGTCTATCTTCTATGTTGTCCCCAGATGCACAGCCTACTTATAAGCAGAAGACCAGTCAGGCACCCGTGGCGGGTGCTCTGTGATCTGGCACTTCCTGTTGCCTTACCAGGGCTCCTGAGCCAGATGTGCGTACCTCAACAGGTCAGGCTCCACCACAGGTACCTTACATTGCTTGACCCAGTTTCTATCAGCTCTGTGTATTACCCTTTATGACCAAGCTTGCTCTGACCCTGCTCTGTTCTCACTGTGTTTGTGTACCATTTGGACTTTCATCTACACACATGTGACCCAGCGTCTAGATTATGCTTTTGCCTGACCCATCTCTGCTATCAGACTCTTTGTTACTACTTGGCTTGCTCTGTCATGCTTCTCCTATGCACCAGTGTTTGCTGCCCTGCTGACATCTGCGGTGGTGATCCACAAGTACCAGCAAGTCTGCTCTACCTACAGTCCAGATCGTGGTGCGTGCTACTTGTTGCCGAACTATCTGCATAGTTAACACACTTGAAGTGTTTCACTGTTATCTATACTCTCGTCCTGCCAAAATAGGCACATGCATGGGGTGGTCTGCAACCCTTTGATAGCAATCTACTCATCAATCGTGGCAGGTCACAGGGGTAGACCGTGATCCTACCATGTCAGCCCTCAAAAGCTGATCTGTATTTTTCCAATGTAATAATGTCAATTGTCCCCAAAAAGTGTCACTTGGGGTCAGATTTGTCTTCCACAATGTCGCAGTCCCGCTAAAAATCGCAGATCGCTGCCACTACCAGTAAAAACAATAACAAATAAATAAACGTTCCTAAATCTATCACATAGCTTGTAGATGTGATAACTTTTGCACAAACCAATCAATATACGCCTATTGTGATTTTTTTTACCAAAAATATGTAGAAAAATATATATTGGCCTAAACTGATGAATACATTTTTTTATATATATTTTGTGGGATATGTATTATAGCAAAAAATGAAAAAAAATGTTTTTTAAATTGTTGGTCTTTTTCTGTTTATAGCGCATAAAAACCCCCAAAACAAAGCTCTATTTGTGGGTAAACAAGGGCATCAATTTTGTTTGGGTAAAGCGTCACATGACCGCGCAATTGTCACGTGCAGCACTGCAGTGTCGTATCGCAAAAATAGCCCCGTCCTTAAGGGGTAAAATCCTTCTGGTGCTGAACTGGTTAAAGTGTATTTTTTTCACAAAATAATTGAGTTTGAAAGACCACTGCGCAAATACTGTGTGACATAAAATATTGCAACGATCGCCATTTTATTCTCTAGGGTCTCTACTTAATATATATATATATATATATATATATATATATATATATATATATATATATATATATATATATATAATGTTTGGGGGTTCTAAGTAATTTTCTAGTAAAAAATACTAATTTAAACTTCTAAACAAAAAGTTCCAGAAAAGGCTTGGTCTTCAAATATTTTTTTTAATAATTTTTTTATCTGTATTTCTTTGCTACATTTATTGTTTCTTAATTACATCATAGTTGATAACATTTATTCATTCAAATATTTGTACTCTTTTAAAATAGTTTTTTTTTTTTTCATTTTAATTGTCAATTCATCGTATAATTTTTTTTATAATATTTTTACTCTTTTAATGTCCTTTTCTATTTGCATTTTTAAATAATTTTCATATAACTTTTAAATAATATTTGTACTCTTTTTTTTCTTAGGTCTTCAAATATATATTATAATTAATGTAAACTCATTTATTATTATCAATGAAATGTCATCATTCTCTTTGTCTACGGTGGTATATTAGCTGCTATCCTTTCACATTATCACTGCCCTTTACATTGCCCCTTTTTAAGACTTCACATACTTGCAAAAAAAAAAGAAAAAAAAAAAAAAGAAAACCCTAGCCCCTGCCTTACTATTTATCAATACTTTCAGTGCAAGTGGCATTCTTCCTGGCTTTGCAGGGAATTGTCTGGTGGGTCGGAATTTCCGCTGGATGGACCCCATTGTAAATATCGCATTTCCACACTCACATATATTAAGCTCGACGTGCACACTTTATCCCGAGTGCTTTTGTGAGTTCACAGCATGCTCCTTCCACCCATATGTAATACAAGCACACAAGTTTCCTTTGCATACTTGCGGCGGTATTTTATAAGCGTTACCACAGCAGAAGGCACACATTTACTGCTCTGTTCCACAAACATGACGTCACGCCATGAACATGTTAATAACCACAATATCAGAACCGCAAAATGACCGGACCTCCCATGCTCAGATCCTTAACCCTTTCACCACTTGAAAGTGAAACACTGCTACTTCATATATTTTCCTATTTTTTATTTTTTTATATTCCTTTCATGTTTGGCCGTTCATTTTAACTTGCTTGGGCCGGCTGTAAATTTGATGTTTATATATTAATAAAATTTCCACCCAATATACTTTTTATGGCGTTTAACTGCGGAGAATGTGAAGATGCAGACTTAATTGGTGCGGTTACATTTATTAAGAATTTTTTAATAACCGTCCTGGACTCTGCACATAAAAATCGGTGATAGAGATTTAACAGATTTTACTAAAAGTTTTGGGAAAGCCACAAATGAGAAGCAAACTAATTCCAAACGGGGGCTGGCACTTTCAGCTGCAATTTATAAAGCAGGAAGCTTAGATGTGGCGTGTTTCCCAGACATTATAGTACTAATACCATAGAATGCCATAGGAGAATATCAAGCTTTTATACTGCCCAAGGTGCTAATGCAGTGCTCGTTCCTCTTTAAAGTGCACCTGTATCCAACTCTAAGGCCCCGTACACACGACCAAACATGTATGCTGAAACTGGTCCGCGGGCCAGTTTCAGCATACATGTTCGGTCGTGTGTAGGCGCGAGCGGGCCGAATTCCAGCAAACATTTGCCTGCCGGGCCTTTTCCCAGCATACAAATATTCCTGGACGTGTTTTAAAACCGTCCGCTGGAATCCTGCCCGCTCGGACATGTACGGTCGTCAGTACAGACCTACCGTACATGTCCGACCGCCCGCCGTCCCTCGCATGCGTCGAATGACTTCGACGCATGTGTGGAAGCCTTTAAATGGCAGGCCCGCCCACGTCGCCGCGTCATCGTCGTGGCGACGACGCGGACACGCCCCGCGTATTGTTTACGTGCGGACTTCTGTACGATGGTTAGTACAACCATCGTACAGAAGCCCTCTGGCAGGCATGTACGGTGAAAACGGTCCGACGGACCGGTTTCATCGTACATGTTTGCTCGTGTGTACCGGGCCTTAGGCCTCGTACACACGACCGAACATGTCTGCTGAAACTGGTCCGCTGACCAGTTTCAGCAGACATGTTTGGTCGTCTGTACGGCTGACCGGACAAATGTCCGGCGGATCGGACAGGTTTCCAGCGGACAAATGTTTCTTAGCATGCTAAGAAACATGTCCGCTGGAACCATGTCCGTCGGACATGTTCGGTCATCTGTACAGACTCACCGGACATGACCGATCGGCCGTCATCCCTTGCATGCGTCGAAGTGATTCGACGCATGCGTGGAAGCATTGACCTTCCAGGGTTGCGCGCGTCGCCGCGTCATCGTCGCCGCGATGGCGTGGCCACATCACCGCGCTGTCTGTCCACGCGGATTTCTGTCTGATGGTGTGTACAACCATCAGACAGAAATCTCTGGGTGCACATGTCCGCTGAAAATGGTCCGCTCGTCTGTATGGGGCCTGACAATACACTTCTCTTATTTGCTAAATATACAATTGAACATGATTTGTTATACAGTGGAACCTCGGATTACGAGCATAATCCGTTCCAGGAGAATGCTCGTAATCCAAAGTACTTGCATATCAAAGCGAGTTTCCCCATTGAAGTCAGTGGAAACGAAAATAATTTGTTCCGCATTGACGTCAATGGGATGCAATACCGCATGCGGCCAGAGGCGGGGGGGCGGCGCCAGAGAGCCTCGGAAACTTTCCGAAAAAGCCAGAGGACACTTCGGCTGACTTCGGCAAACCTCGGAAAGACTTCCTACCCAAGATTTGCAGAGGTCAGCCATGATATCCTCAGGCTTTTCCGCACATTTCCGAATGGCGCTTATCGGCTGCGATTGGCGATGCTCAGCTCCAGCGCCCCCACCTCAGGCCAAAAGCGGTACTGCACACCGCTTTGGCCTGAATCGTGCTTGTTTTGTGAGACAACACTCGCAAACCGAGTCACGATTTTTTAAAATATAGTGCTCGCATTGCGAAACACTCATTAAGCGTGTTACTCACAATCCGAGGTTCCACTATCTTTTTAAAAAGTGCAAAAAAATACCCGTTGATTCTGCCAGAATCTGATGATGCCTTGAAATCGCAATCAGTTTAATCAGCCCTGCCCAGTTCTTTTTGGTGAACTTGTAGGCAGGTGCAGGTTATTTTCTCCACTGCAGGTGGCGCTCAACATCAGCGGCTCTGGAGCTGGAGAAGAAGTCAGGAGAAACTTGATTCCTCTATGGTTTTCTGGGTCACCAAGAAGCGATCCAGTTTGAATCTGTTGCCACGTGTGAATCTGGCAGTCATCTTGGCTCTGCCAGAGCCTAGTTAAAGTGCTTAACAAGAATACCCAAAGAGCAGTAAATGTAGTTTTAAGGTGCAGAAAAATGGATCAACATCAAATTATCAAAAATATAAAATTACTAAAAATAATCGGGCAAGAGCAGCCCTATGGTCACAATACAAAATAATGGTTGCCTCTACATGTTTCACCACAAACGTGGCTTCTTCTGGAGCTTCTGTAGGACCTTTTTTAATACAATACCAGTAAAATCAAGAAAAATATACAATACATTTTACAATTATATATAGGGACACTAAAGAGGGTCCCTATTCACATAAATTTAACATAATTAACAACAAATTTAGGTCATATAGGTCATCTGGTAAACACATTCTCTATGTGTTTACCAGATGACCTATACTTTCAATACTACTATATTGTCTAGTTAAAGTGTTACCAAACCCACAACAGTAAAATCAGTCTGTATATGCAGTAAATCATGCTTATTAATACTCACTGTGGAACCAAAGTGGAAAATCCTTTGCATTGTGTAAAAAGGCAGTTTGACCTGTCTTTTCTGATCCTCCACTTCTTCCACTGCCAATCAGCACTGTCCAGACAGAGGGTCAGGGACCTGCAGCCTCATAGGACAGTCAGAATAGAATGAAAACTCCTCCTACAAGTTTTAATCAGAGACTGATCAAAGTCACAAGACTGCTGATAAAAAAGGGTATTTAGCAGTTTATATTTACTAAAATAATTGCATTTCCATGTTCTGTGTACTGTGGGATATCAGATATAGTGAATGCAGGCTCCTGGGTTTAGTAACACTTCAAACCACTTCACTTGCATTAAGGTGAAAAAACTTCTGTCACTGACCGGCCCCCAAGCTCCCCCCCCCCCCTATGTTTTACTTACCAGGTTCCTGTAGCCCCCGCCGGAGACATGCTCTTCCTCTCTGCCTGGGGCTATCGGCTCTTGATTGGATAGATTGATAGCAGTGCAGCCATTGGCTCCCGCTGCTGTCAATCAAATCCAATGACGTGGGAGGCGGGGCCAAGTCCTACATTCGGCATTTATTTACTTTGAATAGTGGACTCGGGAGTGCGCCTGCAAGGTAAACCCCCCAGGAGAGCGCTTCTCCTAGGGGTTCATATGATGTGGGGGAGGAGCTAGAAGTCTTAAACAACGGGCGGCCCCAGTGTGAAAGGGGTCTTAAATAGGGTGACCAGACATCCCCAGTTTCAGGGGACAGTCCCCTGATTGAGGACACTGTCCCAGGAGCAAGTCTGTCCCTGGTTTTGTCCCCAGATTGGATTTAATAGGGGGCAGAGGCAATTTCAAAGACAATCAGTGCAGAATTAAAATAAAAAAATTTGAATTACACACCCCTGCTCCGCTGTGCCTACTAGAATAGGGGGGTTGTATTTTTCCCATTATCTGTGACCCCTTCTGATGATCATGTGCTGGTTGGAGCGTAGGGAATATTTCTTCAGTTTCGGGCGCTTGCCCATTCAGCTTTGCTCGCATTTTCTTCTGCCTTGACTCAAATCCTGGCCAGCCACCTGCAGATCTCCTTGCCTTCCCTGGTGGAGTGATCTTTCTCCACTCCCCATCCAGTAGTAGCTGGGGCCCGAAGAGTAATGCCGCATACACACCATCACTTTATGTGATGAAAAAAAAACGACATTTTCTGTGAAGTAAAAAATTACGTTTTTGAAACTTCAATTTTCAAAGACGAAGTTGCCTACACACCATCGTTTTCTCACAATGTTCTAGCAAAGCGAGGTTACGTTCACCACGTTTTTCCATTGAAGCTCGCTTCATAAGTAGCTTCTGGGCATGCGTTGTTTTAAACAACGTTTTTGCAACACACGGTCAATTTCTGTGAAGTAAAAGTTGACGTTTTGAAAAACGACACATAAAATTGAAGCATGCTTCAATTTTTTTTGGTCGTTTTTTAGAAGACATAAAACGACGTTTTCCCCCACACACGGTCAATTAAAGTGACGTTTTTAAAAACGTCATTTTTTTTCATCACATAAAGTGATGGTGTGTACGCGGCATAAGACTTGAGAGGCTGTGAGGCGGGCAGCGACGGGCAGAGAGTCGCTGATTGCCGCCATTACTAATAAAGAAAAATGTCCCCGGATTTCATTTTAAAAATCTGGTCACCTTAGTCTTAAAGGAATTTTTAATTTTTATTGCTTCACTTTAAGCATCATTAAAATCACTGCTCCTGTAAATACGATCTATGTTTTGCATTGATAAATGTCCCCTAGGGCAGTACCTGGGCCCCATACCCTTTTTATTGCCAATAACTTGCATATAAGCCCTCAAAATGGGGACTTTTGATTTTTCAAGTTCGGGCCCCATAGACTTTAATAGAGTTTGTGGCTTGGGTATGAACTTTTTCTCTGTTTGGGAGTTCTGATGCAAACCAATCCGGGGGGGGGGGGGGTTGTTTGGCCCATCACTATTGTAAAGCTTTGTGCAAACTGTTGGCGCTATATAAATCCTGTATAATAACAATAAAAGAAATGTTAAAAATACATACAAAACCACTTTACATATTTGTTAATTCAATTGTAAAGCAGGATATGTGATTCTATTCCAGTAGCTGGGACTTGGAAGCTGAATTTTTCCTGTATGAGGCTGTCTTACCACACAACTACATTTAGGCCTAGACATGTTGACTATTTGATATCCCCCAGTAGAAATGCATAGCTGAGTTTAGCGCTGCTACAAGAACTCTTACCAGGGGGAATAATGTCAAAGGCCTGTCAAGTCAGTTCAAAGTTGGCCTTCCCCTCAGAAGTTGCCTTGGCTTTCAGTGTACAAATATCTCAATCACAAGCTTGCTGTCAAGTTCTCCGGAGCCTTTCAATGACAAAGAAATATTGTTGGGGAAAAAATCATTTTTGGCAGTCTGTGAGGTGCTTGGGACTAAAGAGAAGCAAAGTTTTTAAAAGAAGATGAAAACTGGCTTTCTACTGCAGACTTGCTCTCTAAATGATAAAAAAAAAGTGTGCTAAGTCTAAATAGCCAGACTTATTTGTTCAGAGCACATGCACTTTACTGACTCCTGATTCGTTTTTGCTAAAAAAATTACTTATAACCAAACATTATATATTTTTAAGTAGAGACCCTAGGGATTAAAATGGCGATGGCTGCAATTTTTTATGTCTCATGGTATTTGCACAGCGTTTATTCAAACGCAAATGTTTTCGGGAAAAAAATATATTAATAAATAAAAAAAAACAAAAACACAATATATACCCTAATTTTTTGTATAATATGAAAGATGATATTACGGCAGGGGTGCCCAACGTTTTGAAGCACAAGGGCCACTTAAGCGACTTGGTAACCGGTCGTGGGCCACCATCAGCGGAGCGAGCGGATGGCAGGTCTGTGTGTTTTTTTTTTCTTTAGCTGATCGGATTGGAGGTAGGACACAAGTCAGCTTACATCTGCCACTCCTTAGAGGTGAAACACCAGCGAGTGATGGGGGAGACGGGCATACGTCCCCTCCTGCTGCTTCGGAAATCGATCAAGTGGCTAATGAGCCACTTGGATCGCTTTCATGAGAAAGCCAAAAAAGATATTGGGTTTATGGCTGATAGTTTCAGCCATAACTCCAGTAAACCAATTGCAAAATGCAACGTATATATCGGCAAGTGGTTAGCTGGGGCTTGGCATGTGGCCTTATAGCCAGACTATTCCGCTCCCATTGCGTCTCCCTTTGTGGGATCCCCACCTAGTACTTGGGTGGACCATTACTTTTTAGTGGTTCACTTTTTGTGAGCTCACTTTTTTTATTGCACGTGGTGTTTAGTTAAATTTTAGTTTAGGTTAAGTCTGCGTACCACACCACGGAGGTGTAGTTTAGCGCAGATATTCTACTATAGACACCACACCACGGAGCAGAGAAAAAAAGGCCCGATTGGATCCAAATTGACCAAATTTGGTAAATCCAAAGTTGACTGTATAAAGATTGTAAATTCAGATTGTAACCTGTAGGGTGACCCTTGCAGGTTGTTTTCATTGTAAAGAGGCCACAGTCAGTAGAAAAGCCTGTCTCCTGCCAGTAAGGATGAACCAAATATACCTGGGTTCAGTTTGAGGCAGGTTCAGCGAACATTACTGAAGCTTGGATGCCGACTCTAAGCCCCATTGAAGTCAATGAAAGCTGGAGATTAAAAACAATAAAGGCCATTTTCTAGGCTAATAGGCCAGGGATTATTAAACAAATGGCACGGGAGTTAGGCAATGCCCAGGGAACATAAGGTTTTGTATTTCACATATAATTGCAAACATTTTACAACATGTATAAATCGGATTGGACATAAACAACATTGTTATATTAAACACTTAAGCCCTGGAAGATTTGGCTGCCCAATGACCAGGCCATTTTTTGAGATATGGCCCTGCATGTGCCGGGGATGGGGGGTCAGGGCCGCTGCGGGGGCTTCAATCTAAGGTAAGTAATTCATAATGAGCTAGTATGCTATGCATACTAGCTCATTATGCCTTTGTCTTGCAGTTTTTTTTATTGGGTTTATAACCACTTTAAGGGGTTAATCCTCTGCGTTGTGTAAAAAGGCTTTTGGATTCTGTATGTACCGATCCTCCCCCTCCTGCAGGGTTTTTCTGTGAAAGCCAGGTAAGATACCAACCTAATTGTTTTCTTCACTCCTCCCAAGACCTCCTGCTGTCTAACCCACTTGTCCCCTCATCCCATACTCACCTTCAAGACTTCTCCAGAGCCTCTTCCATCCTCTGTAATGCTCTACCCCAATCTGTCCGACTTTCTCCTACTGAAAACTCATCTCTTCAGAGATTCCTATCTGCCCCCCCCCCCCCCCCACCTAACAACTGTACATTTATTTTCCCCATCAGCACATCCCCCACAGTTATTACCTCTTGTATCTCTTAACCTTCCCTCTTAGATTGTAATCTCTATGGAGCAGGGCCCTCTGATTCCTACTGTATTAAAGTGTATTGTATTTGCAAAGCGATGCATAAACTGTTGGCGCTATAAAAAAAGCTGTATAATAGTAATAATAGGTGAAAAGAGAAAAGGAGAGCTGCGCACAAAGGATGAAAACAGCAACAATAATATGATATTAAAGTGCACAAAAATGTCCATAAAATGTAAAAAAATAAAGTCCATAAATTGCAGAAGCTACAGGGGTCAACCATTCAAAACTGACACCACATTGTCCACCACCAGATAGATAAACTGCTTACCAGTGGGTAGCTGTATAAAGCCTGTATGAGATATCACTCCTGAATGGCAACGAACTCCAACTCACAGCCGTGAAGGAAGGAAACCAGACTGAATGGGCTCAATGCACCGAATGATGCAGTACCAGCAATCATGTACCCATGAATGAAAAAACTCACATAGTGTGAACCAGACTAAAAAACTGATTTAATAATAAAAGTTGCACTTACATAATGGCAGACAAAAATGTTCATCAATAGAAAGAGGCGGCCGGCATGCAGACACCCATCCACGAGCGATGACGTCAGCGCGTCAACCTCCTGATGTACGTTTCGCTACAAATTAGCGTCTTCATGGGGAATAGTAATAATAATAATAAAGTGTGGTCCCCCTGCACATGCTCAGTTTGATCTCTATTGCTGTAGAGAATATTTCCTTGTTGAGTTGAGCTAGTCAGGTCACATGGTATTGATTTGCAACATGTGGGCCTGTATACAGATCCTAAATGACAGCCCAGTCCCTCCCTCCTCCTCCATGCCCAGTAACTAAAAAAGAACAGTACATCTGCTGTGGGCGGTCGGCAAGTGGTTAAAGTCCGGGTTAGATCCTAGCAACGTATTTTCCGGCGTATAAGACAACCTTTTAAGCTTAAAAATATCCCTCAAAAAACGGGGGTCGTCTTATACACCGGGTATTATACCTGTATGCAGAGTCAGTCTGCGGGCGTCCATTGTTCAAAAGCCGTGCCTCCTCCTTGTCCTGTTCTGTGATAGGCGGAACACTCAGTTTCCCAGCAGAGCCTGTGTTCAGTGTTCCGCCTATCACGGATGTCGTCTCATTCGAGGCCGAGGACGAGAGGACATCCGTGATGTGCGGAACACTGAACACAAGCTCTGCTGGGAAAATGAGTGTTCCACCTATCACGGAACAAGACAAGGAGGAGGCGTGGCTTTTGAACAATGGACGCCCGCAGTCTGAAGCTGCATGACAAGGGATGAGGTATGGAGATTGACAAAGTGAGGCATGTAATGTGCACAGGGAGGTGAGGCATGTAATTGGCACAGTGTGGTGAGGCATGTAATTGGCACAGTGAGGTGAGGCATGTAATGGGCACAGTGAGGTGAGGCATGTAATGGGCACAGTGAGGTGAGGCATGTAATTGGCACTAGTCGGAAGGGGGGTAATCTTATATGGAGAGTATATCCCAAAACCAACCTTTTAGCTGTAAAATTAGGGGGTCGTCTTACACGCCCTGTCGCCTTATACACCAGCAAATACGGTACTGTTAAAGGACCTGGTGAAGTGGACAAATCTGAGCATTTAATCACTTGGTGAAAAACTTTTGGTGTTGCACCAATTAGTGGGTGTTGTTGTAGAATATTAGGGCATGAATCATAAGGTATCTAAGGAGAGAATTTCACCATTAGAGCACTTAAAGTGGAGGTTCAACCTAAAAACAAGTATATACCATTCAATCCAGCATACTGCCGACATGTACAGTATGCTGTTTTTTTTTCGGTTTACATACCGTAGTATAAGTATTTCCCCCCCAGCTTCCGGGTAGTGAATCCCGCGGGAGTGGGCGTTCCTATTCAGAGACTTAGGCCTTGTACACACGGTCGTTCCAAATCAATGAGGTTCACCGCTGAAGTGGCCTGATGGTCTGATGTGCGTACACACGATCGTTCCAAAAAACGATCGGGTCAGAACACGGTGATGTCAAACACACGACGTGCTGAATAAAAGGAAGTTCAATGGTCCAAGCATGCGTCGACTTGATTCTTTTCGGTTTTGAACCGATGCTTTTCTGTACTAACCATCGGTTTGGACCGATCGGGCAGCAGTCCATCGGTTCGGTTTTGAAGCATGTTTTAAAATTTTGGACCGAAGGAAAACAGACCGATGGGCTATACACACAGTCGGTTTGGACCGATGAAACTGAACCTCGGTCCATTCTCATCGGTTTTGTCCGACCGTGTGTACGGGGCCTAAGTGATTGACGTATGACAAAAGCTTCACCCCCCGGGGCATAATGCACGTCACCATTTTCCGAAAGAAGCCGAACTGCGAGTCTGCTCTATACAGCGCTATACAGCGCCTGCGCACCAACGTTCGGCTTTTTTCGGAAACTGGTGACGCGCCTTTTGCACCAGGGGTGAAGCTTTTGTCATACGTCAATCACTTAGTCTCTGAATAGGAACGCCCAGTCCCGCGGGATTCACTACCCGGAAGCCGGAGGGGAAAATACCTATACTACGGTATGTAAACCGAAAAAAAAAAAACAGCATACTGTACATGTCGGCAGTATGCTGGATTGAATGGTATAAACTTGTTTTTAGCTGAACCTCCGCTTTAAGTCATTCCTTAAATCTAACCAATCTTTATTAGCTGTGTAACAATGCCAATTAATAATTCTCCTGAGATGAGATGCAAAATAATAATTATTAAAATTGGGAAACCCAATACCCCCAATTTGTTTTGGACGTGTGAGTATTTGGAGATTAATACGTGGTCTTTTATCCGCCCACAGAAATTTCCTAAGTAATGACTGCAAAGAGTAAAAAAAATTTGAGGGTAAGAAATTGGCTCATTTAGCCTGAGCCACTAACTCTGGAAATGTCAAGCTTTTATATCGCCATGGTTATGGGAAACTGTATGTCTAGGATAGAAGTCTACATAATATTAATGTACAATATTTCAAATATACCTGACTAAAAGAATATACATACACATTTAACAATGTGTAATTATTTATGTGCCCTGAGATAGCCAGATTTGCTTATTATATATGCAGGCTTTCGATTCTTGGTTATTCATTACTGATCTTCTTATCTCTGCAATTACAGATAAAGTATTAGCCAGATTCAGAAAGACTGGCTTAACTTTGAGGCATATCGCATATACGCTACGCCGCCGTAAGTCAGAGAGGCAAGTGCTGTATTCACAAAGCACTTGCCTCCTAAGTTACGGCGGCGTAGCGTAAATGGGCCGACGTAAGCGCGCCTAATTCAAATGAGGAACAGGGGGGCGTGTTTTATGTTAATGACTCGTGACCCGACGTGATTGACATTTTTAACGAACGGCGCATGCGCCGTCCGTGGACATATGCCAGTGTGCATTGCTCCAAAGTACGCCGCAAGGACGTATTGGTTTCGACGTGAACGTAAATTACGTCTAGCCCCATTCATGGACGACTTACGCAAACAACGTAAAATTTTCAAAATTCGACGCGGGAACGACGTCCATACTTAACATTGGCTAGGCCAGCTTTTTTTTCGACTAACTTTACGCCGGAAAACGCCTTACGTAAATGGCGTATCCTTACTGTGACGGGCAAGCGTACGTTCGTGAATAGGCGTATCTCGCTGATTTACGCATTCTAGGCGTAAATCAGCGTTCACGCTCCCCTAGCGGCCGGCGGAACTAGACAGCTAAGATACGACGGCGCAGGCAGTCGTATCTTAGCTACATTTAAGTGTATCTCAATTTGAGAATACACTTAAATGTACGACGGCTTAGATTCAGAGTTACGACGGCGTATCTACTGATACGCCGGCGTAAACCTCTCTGAATCTAGCTATATGTCTACAAATAAGAGATTCTAAGCAACTCTAATGCCGCGTACACACGACCGGTGCAAACCGATGAAAACGGACTGAAGTTCAGTTTCATCGGTCCAAACCGACCGTGTGTACGGCCCATCGGACTTTTGTCCTTCAGACCAAAGTTTTAGAACTTGCTTTAAAATCGAACGGATGGACGGCTGACTATCGGTCAAAACCGATGGTTAGTACACAAAAGCATCGGTTCAAAACCCGCGCATGCTCAGAATCAAGTCGATGCATGCTTGGAAGCATTGAACTTCGTTTTTTTCAGCACGTTGTGTGTTTTACGTCACCGCGTTCTGACCCGATCGGTTTTTGAACTGATGGTGTGTACACACATCAGACCATCAGTCTGATTCAGCGGTGAACCGATGAAAATGGTCCGTCGGACCATTCTCATCGGATGGATCGACCGTGTGTACGCGGCCTTAAAGAAACCTATCATGAAGGAATCCTGAAAGCTGCCATTACTGACCTCTTGTTCTGCAAATACCAGTTGCCTGGCTGTCATGCTAATCCAGTGGCTTCAATTATTTGAGTCACTGATCCAGCATGTACATTTGGACATCTGACTTTCTCTTCCTTTACTGATCTGCATAGCTGTCTCTGACTCAGAAAGTCCTGATTGTGCATCATAGCAGCCAGGCAACAAGCTGTGGTGTAATAAAACAGCAGATCTCAAGATATTTGAATAGTGAAATTTTTACAGGTCATTTCAATAGCCAATGGGTTAATATATAAATACATTCATATAAATTCCCAGTATTCCATCTTATTGAATATGTTTTTTATAGTGGCTACAGGTTCTTAATTAAATACATTTTTATTTAAAATTGGAATATACATACAAACATAAAAAAAAAAATAGGCAACAAGCATTTCCTGAAGGAGGTCAACAATAAAAGACTCTGCATTTGTCTTGTTTAAAGTGGAGGTTCCGCCGTTTTTTTTTTTTTTTTAAAGTCAGCAGCTACAAATACGGCAGCTGACCTGTAAAAAATGGACACTTACCTGTCCAGCACGCCTGCAATGTCAGCAGCCGAGGCTGAGCAATCGCTCGGTCCTCGGCTGCTTCCGCCGCCATCCTCGTGAGGGAATTGGATTCCCTATTGCGCATGCGCGAGGAACGCGGCGCGCCGTCACTGGTCCCCGCTCTCTCCTGGGAACAGTGTTTCCCAGAAGACAGCAGGGGAGTGACGTCACAGGTTGGATTCCCCACGGGGATCAGACCCAGGAGTTGTGCAAATACCTGTCTCAGACAGGTATCTGCACCACCCTCACCCCTGAAAGGTGCCAAATGTGTCACCGGAGGGGGGGGGGGGATCCAAAAAGCGGAGGTTCACTTTTTGTGTGAACCTCCACTTTAAAGGACTCCTGGGTGTGCGGGTCGTATCTATGCGACTGATTCATAGAATCAGTTACGCATAGATTTCCCTAAGATCCGACTGGCGTAAGTGTCTTACAACGTCGTATCTTAGGCTGCATATTTACGCTGGCAGCTAGGTGGCGCTTCCGTATATTTACGCAAGGAAGGTGCTAATTAGGTAGATACGCCGATTCAGAAATGTACGTCCGCCCGGCGCTTTTTTTTACGTCGTTTACGTTCGGCTTTTTCTGGCCTAAAGTTACCCCTGCTATATGAGGGGTATCCTATGTTAAGTATGGACGTCATTCCCACATCGAGTTTTGAAAATTTTACGTCGTTTGCGTAAGTCGTTCGCGAATAGGTACGTAAGTTACGTTCATGTCCAAAGCAATGACGATTTGTGGCGTAATTTCGAGCATGCGCACTGGGATTCTTTCACGAACGGCGCATAGATACGACCCGCACACTCAGAGTTACGACAGCATATCCGGAGATACGCCGACGTAAACTCTTTCTGAATCCGGGCCATTAACTTTTTTCTTGCCACAGAAAAAAGCTTAGGCAAAGTTCACACAATCTTTGGATACCAGGATATGTTTTATAGCAGAAATGTACGTTTTTTTTTTTTTGCTTAGAGCGTAAAGAAAAAAAAAAAAAACAGCGGTTATCAAATACCACAGAAAGAAATCTCTATTTGCGGTAAAAAAATTCCATAAATTTTATTTGGGTACAATGCATGACAGCGCGTTAAATGTAACGCACGTTACGTGCCATATCAAAAATTGACCTGGATGAAGGGGGGTAAATCTTCTGGAGTTCAAGTGGTTAATTAATAACTCCACTTTAATTAGAAGCTACTATTTTAGTTTGTGGGTTGACTTTTTACAGAATATCATATGTTGTGTTTTTTTTTTTTTTTGCACAGAAGTGTTTTTTGTTTCTCCGACATTCCTTTCGGGTAATGTTAAGTGGTCAGTACAGATAGCGCCTAGCGGGGTTCTCCTTTAGGAAGCCAATGGTAGCGGAGCGACTAATAGGATGTCATTGTCCAAAGAGAATACATAGCAAACAGAATCTGATATTTCCCTTCCATAGAAAACAATCCGCCACAAGCGTTTTCATTACGCCCGAAGAAAAAGACATTAGTTCTTTGAATTACACGCCACTTTCATAATTCTCCTCGAAGTGCCACACGGGGACTGCGCTGAACAGAGGAAAAGTGAAAACATGTGTGGCGGCTTACAGTTACAGAGCGGAGCTCGGCCCCTGGCCCCTGCCCACCAGCGCTGCTCGGGGTCTTAATCCTGTCAGTGAATGGCTGTATTTGTGAGGGCCTGCTAAGTCTCGCCTAATACCTGGAAGAATAATAGCTGCCCCCATGTGCTTATCTGCTAAGCCTACTCAGATAGTTCAAGAAAGTCATCGGCCTGCCACTATGTAACCTCTTCTCACTTCCATGGGGAGAAGGTCCACTGCAATGGAGGCAGTATCAAGACCAGATGTGACCTGTGTGCTGTAAAACAGCTCATAACATGCGAAAGGAGAAAGAGAAGGTTGAAACGGAAACTACTGTTGATGTTCGGCAAGCTTTCGTTTTAAGTTATCCTTGTAGAATTTAGAAGCAATTTTTGATTCTTATGTTTTATCCATGCTGGTGTGGTCATATTTTCATTGTCATATTTCATTCAGAGATGTTTAGGTGCGCCCTCTAGTGGCTGTCTGGAGGTTTAAGGTATAGGTGCCTGATTAGACCTTAAAGTAAATAAGTTTTATTCAGCACCGACAATTTACATTCCACTATTATGGAGCTTAATATCTAAGATCCCTATCTCACACGCATTTACAGTACTAGGGACAATTTAAAGTGGTTGTAAAGGTTTGCATTTGTTTTTTTAAATAACAAACATGTCATACTTTCCTCTACTGTGCAGCTCATTTTGCACAGAGTGGCCCTGAACAACGTTTTCTGGGGTACCACGGCGGCTTTCTCGGCTCCTCCCCGCCTCAGATAACCCCCTCTGGGAAGCACTTTCCCAAGGAGGTTGCCTTGCGGGCGCGATCCCGAGTCCTGCATTCAGCATCCATAGGTACTGAGTGCAGGACTCGCCCCGCCCCCCAGCGCCCGCGTCATTGGATTTGATTGACAGCAGTGAGAGCCAATGGCTGCGCTGCTATCAATCTATCCAATGAAGAGCCGGGAAGACCGGGCAAAAGAAGAGCGCGTTCGTGACGCAAGACTTTCCAGGGCTCAGGTAAGTAAAACCGGGGGGGGGGGGGGGGGGGACCGGTAATCATGAGATGTTTTTTCACCTTAATGCATAGATGAAAAAACATGAACCTTTACAAACCCTTTAACTAATAGCATGTCCTTGGTGCATGGGAAGAAACCAGAATAAACACACGCAAGCACAGGGAAAACAGGTACATTCCCTAAGTTCCCTAGCTCAACTGAAGTGACTAGTCTTAGATCAGGGGTGTCAAACCCAATTTCATTGTGGACTGCATCAGCATTATGATTGCCCTCAAAAGGGCCGGTTGTATCTGTAAGATTAGATGTCCACCGCATCCCCTCCCCTTTACATTAGATGTCAAGAGCCACCCCACCATCAGAAGTTGAGTGCCCCACTCTCCACTTACATCACAGTGCACCCCCCTTTCCTTATGCTGCTGCTGGGAAGAAGCTGGATGCATTGCTTGAAAGCAGAAGGTAAGGTTCTGGAGTAGGACCAGAGGAGGGCTGAAGCTCTTCGGCAGCTGCAGGAGAGGTGCAAGGGCCACATAGAATGGCCTGGAGGGCCAGATTCGGCCCACGGGCCTTGTGTTTGACACCTGTGTCTTAAATGATACACAGAGTAGACATGTGTGCTTCTTCTCATTCCGATATTAATATTTGGACACATTTTTTGTTATTCGGAGATTCGGGTATATGCAAATACTTGAATTACAGTATAAACAAAGTTTACTGAATGCTCCGAATAATGAAATGACATTTTTGTTTACAAACTATTTTTATTGAGGTATAGGGATTATACAATCATATGACAGTATAGATCATAGAATTGATGTCAAGAGGACATCTAAGATAACCAAGATAAAGAACAACCATTTCCGAAGCATACAGGAAGTCTTTAGAAAATACTGAACCGTTATTATCCAAAATAACCAATACATAAAGAAGTAGGAAAGAGGTATACCTGAGAGTATTGCTCATGCAAGGTCTGGTAGTCTAGATTGGTATTTAGTCCTGTGATAGTAAAAAATGCCTGTGGGTTTTCCATGAGTCCCACCTATGCTCGAACAGGTGCATTTTATCCCGTAAGGTATACAAAATCCTCTCCATGATCATATCCTTATCAATTCTGTTCAGATTGGAGGATTGGGGTCTTTCAGTGTAGATCAATGGCCCACAAGGTGGATATGCAAATAGTGTGTATAAGACATTGCTCCTTACGGAAGATACCTGGGATTGATGCTCCAAGCAGACACTTTGAGACCGTGAGTTGTAAGGGAGTACCAGATATCGCAGAAGCGATAGCAGTCACTTTCTTCCACACCGGAGAAAGTAGCCCACAATCCCAAAATATATGTTTAAAGGTACCTAGAAGCTGGAAGCCCCTAAAACTTAGTCCAGACGTTCCTGGAAATATGGCCTGAAATCTGGATGGAGAATAATTCCATCTAGTCAATACCTTATAGCCCTTTGCCTCTGGGAGAATCACCGCAGATCTGTTTAACCACTTAAGGACTGCCGCACAACAATTTACGTAGTCAAAATGGCACGGCTGGGCACAAGGGTGTACATGTACGTCCCCTTTAAGAGCCCAGCCGTGCGGCGCGCTCGCGACCCGGTCCTCTCCTCCTTAACAGGTAAGTGTGAACAAACCTTCCCCGTTCTTCCTAGTGTGGCTGTCACTGATCGTCTGTTCCCTGTGTTAGGGAACGACGATCAGTGACATCACACGCACAGCCACGCCCCCCCACAGTAAAAACACTCCTTTAGTACACACTTAACCCCTACAACGCACCCTCCTGGTTAACCCCTTCACTGTCAGGCCTCGTACACATGTCCGTGGACCGTTTTCATCGGACATGTCTGCTGGGATCATTTGGTCTGATGTGTGTACACATGGACAGAATACGCGGTGACGTGGCGGCGACGATGACGCGGCGACGTGCGCGAACCCGGAAGTTCAATGCTTCCACGCATGTGTCGAATCACTTTGACGCATGTGCGGGATTTCGGGCCAGCGGACATGTCCGATGAGTTGTACTAACCATCGGACATGTCCGACGAACAGGATTCCACCGGACAAGTTTCTTAGCATGCTAAGTAATCAGTGCATTTTTATAGCACTTTTCGCTGTGAAAATGACAATGGTCCCAAAACTGTGTCAATGTTCGATGTGTCCGTCATAATGTCGCAGTCATGAAAAAAATCACTGATTGCCGCCATTAGTATTAAAAAAATATATATTAATAAAAATGCAATAAAACTATCCCCTATTTGGTAAACGCTATAAATTTTGCGCAAACCATCAGATATTCCGATCGTGTGTATGCCCCATCTGAGTTTTTTCATCAGAATTTAAATATAGAACATGTTCTATATTTCTCCGATGGAATTCCGTCAGAATTCCGATGTGATTTGGCCAGGCAAAAGCCTGATCGTGTGTACGCGGCATTAGTTATCCACCATGAGAAACTATCTGGATGTTCAAATGCTGTGGCAAATGGAGGAGCCTTGGGGTATAGGTGAAATTAGGCCAAGTTTACCTTTATATTGGTCCCAAAGGATAAGAGAGTGATGCCGCGTACACACCATCATGTCAATTTAAATGACAGGTTAGTCTGATGAAAACGGTCTGATGGATTTTTCCATCAGTTAGGCCCTGTACACACGGGCGGATATCCGATGAAAACGGTCCGCCGGACACAATCACACAGTCGGATATGTCCGCTGGCGGATTTTGATCTGATGGCTGTACACACCATCAGATCAAAATCCCCGCGGAAAACATCCGCGGTGACGTGGCCGCGCCATCGCCACGACGATGACGCGGCGACGTGTGCGACCCTGGAAGGTAAATACTTCCACGCATGCGTCGAATCATTTCGACTCATGCGAGGGATGGGGATCGGACGGACTTATCCGGTGAGTCTGTACAGATGACCGGATAAGTCCGAAGGACAGGTTTCCAGCGGATAGATTTCTTAGCATGCTAAGAAATTTTTATCCGCTGGAAAACCGTCGGCTGGACAAATGTCCGCTTGAAAATGTCCGCTAGGCCATACACTCGACCGGATCTATCTGCTGGAACTGATCCGCGGATAAATCCCAGCGGACAGATCCGGTCGTGTGTACGGGGCCTTATCTGATGACGCTGACTGATGGTCCGTCGTGCCTACACATCATCAGTTAAAAAAATGACCGTGTCAGAACGTGGTGACGTAAAACACAACGACGTGCTGAAAAAAATGAAGTTCAATGCTTCCAAGCATGCGTCGACTTGATTCTGAGCATGTGTGGATTTTTAACCGATGGACGTACCCACAGACGATCGTTTTTTTTTTTCTATAGGTTTTTTATCCATCAGATAATTTTAAAACAAGTTCCTATTTTTTTAACCTATGGATAAATAACCGATGGGGCCCACGCACGATCGGTTTGGTCTGATGAAAACGGTCCATCAGACCGTTTTCATCAGACTAACCTATCGTGTGTACGCAGCATAAGTCATAATCACCACAATTACGACAAATCACGACTTGAACTATCTTGCTTTGCATGTAATTTCTCATACATTAGTTTTACCTTTTAACCACTTTGTTGCTAAATGACCGAGCCACTTTTTGCGATTTGGCACTGCGTTGTTTAAACTGACAATAGCGCGGTCATGCAACGTGGCTCCCAATCAAAATTGACTCCTTTTTTACCCCACAAATAGAGCTTTCTTTTGGTGGTATTTGATCACCTCTGCGTTTGTTTTTTTTTGTGCTATAAACAAAAATAGAGCGTCAATTTTGAAAAAAATTCTATATTTTTTACTTTTTGCTATAATAAATATCCCCAAAAAATATATAAAAAAATGTTTTTTTTTGTTCCTCAGTTTAGGCCGATATGTAGTCTTCTACATATTTTTGGTAAAAAAATCGCAATAAGCGTTTATTGATCGATTTGCGCAAAAGTTATAGCGTCTACAAAAATTAGGGATAGTTTTATGGCAATTTTATTAATATTACATTTTTTAGTAATGGCGACGATCAGCGATTTTTATCATGACTGCGACAATATGGCGGACACATCGGACACTTTTGACACATTTTTGGGACCATTGTCATTTTTGCAGCGATCAGTGCTATAAAAAAGCACTGATTACTGTGAAAATGGCACTGGCAGTGAAGGGGTTAACCAATAGGTGGCGCTGTAGGGGTTAAGTGTGCCCTAGTGAGTGATTCTTACTGTAGGGGGGATGGGCTACATGTGACAAGACAGTGATCACCACTTCCGATTACAGGAAGCGGTGATCACTGTCATTGTCACTAGGCATAGTGGGGAGATGCTTGTTTACATCAGCATCTCCCAGTTCTTCCTCACCGTGAGATGATCGCGGGTATCCCCGGTGCGATCGAGTCCGCGGGACCCGCGGCCGGGCTTACGGAGCTCGCAGCGCGCGTCCACAATGCCGCAATCTTAAAGGGGACGCATATATACGTCCTTCTGCCTGTCCGTGGCATGCTGCCGACGTATATAGTCGTACGCTGGTCGGCAAGCAGTTAAGTTGCCACCCAGTTGTGTAACAATACCGAATTGATATTCGCTATTGTCTTCTTGCTTCTCCTCTCAGCCAATCAGGAAGCGGGTCTTAAGACCCGATTTGCCGAGAGGAGAAGCGACAGTTTTGACCGCTGAGGAGGAGACACATGGGGAATCCGCCAAAGCTGCCTAGATGGGGTAAGTGTGGGGCTGGTGGGCGGATGGGCAAGGGACGGTTAAAGGGTGTTGTGGTGGGTGGTTTGCCAATAGACCGAGCGACAGAGGGGATTTTGACTGACGGGTGGACTGAATGGGGGGTGGCGGGTGGTTTGTTTGCCACCCCCCCCTAAAAAATGGAGCACCAGCTGCCACTGCCTGTCACGTGCCTATTGCTGTTACAAGGATGTTCACATTCCTTGTGACAGCAATAAAAGTAATGAAAAAAATAATTAAAGCAACAGCGTAAAAATAAATAATAAAAATAAATAAGATAAATAAATAATTAAAACATTTTTTAATTCAAAGTGCCCCCAGTCCTCCTAGGCTCGCATGCAAGGGCGAAAAATGCGTGTCGGTCCCGCACGCACACAGCGATCGTCCCACACATGTAAGGAATCACCACGAACGTCAGATCATGGGCATTATTTCTAGCACCAGAACTCCTCAATAAATCTAAAGTAGTAACCCGTAAAAGGCTTTTAAAATGAGTTGCACGGGCATGTGAAAATTTAAAGCGGCTGGGTGGGACAAATTTAGATGGGGGGGGGGCGCCCGTTTTGCCTAGGGCAGCACAAAACCTAAATACACCACTGCCAAAAATTCTTGCAAAATGTAATCCCTTTGACAAATCTTGCCCAAGCTAGGCAGAATTTGCAGTTTACGAAACCTTTATATCTGACAAAAAAATGTTCCCTGTTTGGTTGCCATAGGCTGGGCCCAGAGAACACACACTCCCTTCTTTGATGTTTTAGCTCATAAGGTAATCAAACATCTGCAGCGTGGAATTCCACCATATGGGAACATCCCACAGATCAGCTTGTGAGTGGGAATGTCTTTCCAAGGAGAGAGGAGCGTTTCATTTTTAAATTTTTGTAAAGCCAAAAAAGTTTTTGGAGGGCGTAGGCCAGTCATGTAAACTATGTTTCTTGGATCTCATGCAGCCCTCTCATTCTTTCTGTGTGCTCTTTGGCCAGCTTATAAATCCCAAATGAATACGGCTCTAGACTGTTCTATAATTATCAAAGGCTACTTTCATTTTATAATTTTGCATTTGAAAGTTTAAGAAAATATTTTACGGTTCCATTCTCAAGAATAAAATAGGTATGTTTTAATTAGTATTGCCTTCATCACCAGATTACTTCAATACGTTTTACTAGAAGTAGGCACAGATTTGACTTGACCTTATCCAATGGTACCGAGACCAGGGGTTCATAAGTTTGCTGAGGCATATCCTGTTCTGTCACTTTACAGCGGCAGAAAAAATAAATTCTCAAGTTTACCAAAATATCCTACAGGATAATTAATTGATGGGTGATGGATGTCCATCAACTGAAGTTTAGTAGAAGTTGGGTGATGCAGCAGGACAATGACCCAAAGGTTCAAAGTAGACTGGCTTCAGAAAAAGTAAATGATCCTTTTGGATTTGCCCTGTCATATTCCAGACCTTAACGCCATAGAGATGCAATGAAATGACCTCAAGACAGCCGTTCACACCAGTCATCCTACAAATGGGTCTGAGCTGACGTTTTGTAAAGAAGAATGGTTAAAAAATCCTCCTGGACATTGTGCAGGTCTGATCCAGGGCTACCAAAAGCGCTTGCTTGACGTCATTGGTGCCGGTGGTCCTCCAGCACTGAAAATGTGTAATTGGGTGGGTTTAGCTTAAAATGGAGGTTCACCCGGAAATGACAATTTTTAATATTAGATTCATGCTCATTTTGTCTAGGGGAATCGGGTAGTTTTTTTTAAATCAAAGCCATACTTACCGTTTTAGAGATACATCTTCTCCGCCGCTTCCGGGTATGGGCTGCGGGACTGGGCGTTCCTTCTGGATTGAAAGTCTTCCGACAGGCTTCCGACGGTCGCATCTATCGCGTCACGATTCTCCGAAAGTAGCCGAACGTCGGTGCGCAGGCGCCGTATAAAGCCGCACCGACGTTCGGCTACTCGTGACGTGATAGATGCGACCGTCGGAAGCCTGTCGGAAGACTGTCAATCAAGAAGGAACGCCCAGTCCCGAAGACCATACCCGGAAGCGGCGGAGAAGATCGCTCTCTAAAACGGTAAGTACTGATTCGTTTTTTAAAAAACTAGCCGATTCCCCTAGACAAAATGAGCATGAATCTAATCTTAGGGTGAACTCCCGCTTTAACCACATTGGGCCGGATTCACAAGCACTTACGCCGACGTATCTCGAGATACGCCGCGTAAGTATAACTATGCGCCGTCGTATCTATGCGCCGTGCCCACAATCTGAGATACGTCTGAAAAAATAGGCTTCCTAGGACCGACGTAACTTGCCTACGCCGTCGTATCGTGGGCGCATATTACGCCGTGCGCATTTGCGGCTCCCATTGATTTTCTATGCACATATGCAAATGAGGGAGATACGCCGATTCACAAACGTACTTGCTCCCGGTGTATAATATACGCGGTTTGCGTAAGTCGTACGTCCGGGGTAAAGTTATTCCCCATATAGGAGGCAGTTGTTTCGACGTGATTCTGAGCATGCGCACTGAGATGCGTCCACGGGACGGCGCATGCGCCGTAAGTTATTCGTAATTTTATGACGCTCAGTCCTTCATTTACATGGGGTCACGGCTCATTAGCATGGCTCACGCCCACTTCCACCTACGCTGGCTTACGCTGAGGAAACCCAGCGTAGATTTGAGAGCGACTGGGGGCGAGTGCTTTGAGAATCCAGTGCTTGCCTCTGTGCGCTGCATCGGCGTAGCATATATTCGATACGCTAGGCCGGCATAAATATGCGCCAATGTATGTGAATCCGGCCCACTGTGTTTGTTTATTGTTGTGACTGTTGTGATGGTGTTGTGATGGAAATTCTGACAAGAAAACCGTGGATTTTGTTTCCGACTGAATTTTGGCTCAAACTTGTGTTGCACACACACGGTCACACAAAATTCCGACCATCAAGAACGCGGTGACGTACAACACTACAATGAGCCGAGAAAAATTAAGTTCAATGATTCCGAGCATGCGGCGACTTGATGAGGATCACATAGGACATTATGTTATGGCAAATTACTGCAAAAAGCCAGCTAAATCCAAGGGTTTCACGTACATTTCTTGCCACTGTAATATGGGCTAGGTTGACAGGGATCTTCAAACTACGACCCTCCAGCTGTTACGGAACTACAAATCCCATGAGGCATTGTAAAACTCTGAAATTCACAGACATGACTGAGCATGATGGGAATTGTAGTTCCTGAACAACTGGATGGCCGTAGTTTGAGGACCCCTGGGCTAGGAGAATGTTTTAGCACCTCAGCACATCTGTTCCTTACTCATTTATCTTTTTGTGAATACAGGAGAGCTTTCACTCATAAGGCCAACCACTACAATCTTATTTTAATTCATTTTTTTAACAAAACTAGGGCAGTTTGGTGCCTAGGTCCATCCTCCACTGCCCATTTTTGTATTTGTTTGTAGGATGCCAAGTGGTGTTTTAATTGAATCAACCCCTTCCCAACCAGCCGCCGCAGCCTCCCCTGGGCGAACCGGCGTAGCTGTACGTCGGTTCCCCTTTTGACCACTAGGGGGTGCGCACAGGCACTGCTGGGCACCCGTGATCGCTCGTGACAGAGCAAGAACTGGGATCTGTGTGGGTAAACACACAAATCCCGGTTCTCTCAGGGGAAGAGGAGACAGATTGTGTGTTTATACTAAGTATGAACACCGATCTATCTCCTCCCCAAGTCAGTCTCATCTCCCCCACAGTTAATTAGAACGAACCTAGGGAACAGAGTTACCCCTTGATCGCCCCCTAGTGTTAACCCCTTCCCTGCCAGTGCCATTTATACAGTAATCAGTGCATTTGTATAGCATGGATCGCTGTGTAGATGTCAGTGGTACCAAAAATGTGTCAACAAAATGTCGCAGTCCCAATAAAAATGACAGATCACCGCCATTACTAGAAAAAAATTTTTAAAAAATAATAAAAATGCCATAAATCTATCCCCTATTTTGTAGACGCTATAACTTTTGCGCAAACCAATCAATATACGGTTATTGGGATTTTTTTTACAAAAATATGTAGAAGAATACATATCGGCCTAAACTGAGGAAAAATATATATATATTTTTTTAATTTGGATATTTATTATAGAAAAAAGTAAAAGATATTGGGCTAGATTCAGATAGGTGAGCGGATCTTTAGATCTCATTTACGTTACGCCGCCGCAAGTTTTTCAGGCAAGTGCTTTATTCACAAAGCACTTGCCTGTAAAGTTGCGGCGGCGTATCGTAAATCCCCCGGCGGAATTCAAATTCGGTGGGTAGGGGGCGTGTATCATTTAAATGAAGTGCGTCCCCGCGCTGACCGAACTGCGCATGCGCCATCCCCAAAAAATCCCAGAGTGCATTGCTCTAAATGACGTCGCAAGGACGTCATTGGTTTCGACGTGAACGTAAATTACGTCCATCCGTATTCGCGAACGACTTACGCAAACAAAGTAAAATTTCAAAACTCGGCGTGGGAACGACGGCCATACTTAACATAAGCTACGCCTCATATAGCAGGGGTAACTATACGCCGGAAAAAGCCGAACGCAAACGACGTAAAAAAAAAGTGCCGGGCGGTCGTTCGTTTCTGAATCGGCGTAACTCCTCATTTGCATATTCCTTGCGTAATAATACGGAAGCGCCACCTAGAAGCCGGCCTGGAATTGCAGCCTAAGATCCGACGGTGTAAGTCACTTACACCTGTCAAATCTTAGGGATATCTATGCGTAACCTGATTCTATGAATCAGGCGCATAGATACGACGGCCGGACTCAGAGATACGATGGCGTACCAGAAGATACGTTGTCGTATCTTCTTTATGAATCCAGGCCATTATGTTTTTTTTTTCAAAATTGGCGTTCTCCTTTTGTTTATAGCGCAAAAAATAAAAAATCGCGGAGGTGATCAAATACCACCAAAAGAAAGCTCTATTTGTGGGAAAAAATTAACATAAATTTTGATTGGGTACAACGTCGCACGACCGTGCAATTGTCAGTTAAAGCGACGCAGTGTCGTAAATGGCCCGGTCGTTAAAGGGGCATGCAGGAAGAAATAATAAATGCACTTTTTTTTGCAAAAATTTACATTTATTATTTTTTCTGTAAAGGTGAACTTATCCTTTATGAAAATATGTACAGAGAAGTAGATTGCCAAACATACTTAAAACTGATTTTGGGTTTACATAGGTTTTAAAACTTTAATATGCCCTGTTCACATAATTTATTTATTGCTAACCACATTGACTTGTACTATATACAAAAATCTTTGAAAATAACTTTATATTTTCTCCACCAGAAGAGGCCATTTGTGCATTGCTGGCCATAACACAGTGTTATGGGCAAAGTGCAGTGAAGAGAGGACGCAGCAATAAAGTGGATGAAGGATGGCCGGAGGAAAGGCTCCATTAGACGTGTTTACTTTATAGAAGAGGATCGGTCTGGGGATATGATTACTATTTACAAACAGACTCAAGGTTAATGCAAGGAACTTGTAAGTGGCTTTTGACCCCAAGGACAGTACAAATGACAATCATTGCGGGAGATTAGAGGAGAGTGTGCCAGTAGCAGAGGAAACTGCTCTATCGGGACTGCAAACACACAATGTAAAGGCAGATAAGAGGCCATTGCACTTTAGACGGATTTTGACTTAAGTAAGAGCAATCAGAGATAAAGACAAGCACAAGTCTCAAGTTTGTTTTGACTGGCGGGGAAAGATCTGCTTTTGTCAACATGTTTGATGGTTTCGATCTTTTTTTCCTATTCTGTACATTTCCTAAATGGCAATTCTGAGCATAGGAAAAGGGCTGTTATGCTAAAGACTTTGGCAGGCCATATATTATGCAATTTTCTTTCCTTTAACCATGGGTTGAAGGAAAGAAAACTGCTGGATCCCCCCATCAGCACAGTCAGTGTTGTTGGGGGAAATCCCTCCTACGATCGTGTGTTTTGCCAGAGGGCAGGACACGGGAGCCTTCCCTACTGGCATTAATCAGGGGGAATCCCCCCCCCCCCCCCGACAGGTTGGTTGTACTAAAGTTGATTAATGGATTTACTTCAGTACAACCAGCCTGCCCATAGACAGATCGAAATCCAGCCAGTTCAGCTTAACCACTTCCCAAACGCCCACTGTCGAAATACGGCGACACAATGGCACTCCTGCGCGAATCGCTGTAGCTGGACAGAGGGTGCTTTAAGAAGTATAGGGGGTGCCGCGAGATGTAGGAGCCAATGCACGTGGCCAGTGGCCGCGATGACCCTTGGCTGCCCGCGCTTGCTCCTGAGAAGGACACAACGGAGATCTGTCAATGTAAACAGACAGATCCCTGTTCTGTCGGAGGCGAGGAGACTGATCTGTTGTTCCTACTGGTTAGAAACAATGATCGGTCTCCTCCCCCAATCCGTCCTATCCCCCCACAGTTAGAAACACTCAATAGGAAACACATTTAACCCCTTGATCGCCCCCCCCCAGTGTTAACCTCTTCCCTGCCAGTGACATTTACACAGTAATCAGTGGCTATTTTTAGCTTTGATCGCTGTATAAATGTCAACAGTCCGAAAATAGTGTCAAACGTGACCTGCTAAAAATCACAGATCGCCACCATTACTAGTAAAAAAAAGAAAATTATAAATAAATTATAAATAAAAATTCCATAAATCTATCCCCTATTTTGTAGATGCTATAACTTTTGCGAAAACCAATATACAATTTACAGTCATTGCGATTTTTTTACCAAAAATATGGAGAAGAATACATATACCTCCATGGGGAAGTTGTACCTATAGGTAAACCTTATTCTAAGCTTACTGTACTGTAAACATCTATTAAATGTGTGCCGTTTTTTAGATATTCACTGTTCAATGAAGTCATTGGCGCCTGCATGCATGCGTGGGAGTGACATCACGCGGCTCCGGCCAGTCACACAGACAGGGTCCGCGGCCCCGGAAGGAACACGGGAAAAGATGGATGCAGCCATGGATGCAGTGGGGACAGCACGGGCTTGGTTTGCAGTTAAGCATCACATAATATGCTAGTATTATTGCATACTAGCACATTATGCCTTTGCTTTGCAGGGAAGTAGAAAGGAGCAAACACTTGCAACGTCCCCTTTCCCCCACACCACAAGGGCAATGCTCATTAACTTTAGAGGATGAGAAAAAAGTTATAATACTTACCTTATCTCCTCGTTCCAGCAGACTCTGGTGTTCTTCTTTTCTCTGGGTTGTGGCCAGGTCCTCACTGTCCTCAGGTACAATACAGGGCTATAGATCCTGCATTGAAGTCGATTATATGTCATACAACCACAGTTCATGATTATGATATAGAAGAGGCACAGATGGAAGGAGCCTGCCAAATTTAAAGATTTAAAGTGGAGCTCCACCCAGAAATGGGAAGCTCTGCTTGTCTGCCTTCTCCCCCCCCCTCCAGTGCCACATTTGGCACCTTCTGGGGGGGGGGGGGTACCAGGTTATCCGAAGCAAACTCACCCAGAAGTTCATCCCTCTCAACAGCCGGCCCATTGAAAAAGCATAGCTCCCAACTGTCCCTGATTTGGAGGGACTCTCCCCAATTTGGAACAATGTCCCTCTATCACTCTTTTCTCCTCATTTGTCCCTCATTTTGGTCTGATCTATATATATATATATATATATATATATATATATATATATATATATATATATATATATATATATATAAAATGCACTATTTAGCTTTCAAAAAGTGTATTACGTGCTAAACCTTTCACCCAGTTTATAAATTGGTGCATTTGTAAATTCCAAGAGCCAGTATAAAGGAATAGTAGTGGTAAAAAAAAGCACTTGTGGGCTTAACCAATTTTTTTTGCACAATTCTCCTTTAAGGGAGCGTGGCAGGGTGTGTGTCCTATGCCTACATTCTTTTAATAATAGGCATCCCTCATTCCCATCTCTGAAAGTTGGGAGGTATGCGAAAGTGAAGTGTGATTCGCGCATGTGCAGTAGGAAACTGCCGGTTTCCCTTACCCAAGATGACAGTTCCAGCACCCAAGAGCCAATTCAAGAATCGTCTTGAGTGAGGACATGGCAGGATCCCTGGACAGGTAAGTGCCCTAATAGTAAAAGCCGTCAGCTACAGTATTTGTAGATGCTGACTTAAAAATTTTGGTGAGGAGTCTTGAGCTCCGCTTTAAGTTGGTTAAAATTGGTTAAACCTGGCTATAGATGAATCGAATCTTGGCTGGTTCAGCAGGGACAGACCGAGATTCGATCCACCATTCGTTCCATCGATCGACTTCAGTAAAACCAGCCTGTCATATTTGTATTCATGCAATCACTGCTGGCGACTATAGCCACCAGTAGTTTTCACTGTGTTCTGCTTGCATGGAAGGCTCCCCGCCGGCAGAACACAGTAGCACTGTGGAACACTGACTCTGTTGATGGGAGAATGAAGCAACATCTATAGGCTGCTTTAGTATTGGATCTTATTCTTCATCCCCTAGAGTTAATAGAGACAGGGGGTTGTCACCCTATAACAGGAGGCGCCCAAATGTGAACATAGGCTAAAGTCTGTCCCTATCACCTCTGATCCCTTTGAAAACCACTGTGCTATTGGGTCACACTGAAAGTCTAGCCCTTAATGATTTTGACAATAGGTGGTGCTGTAGAAACAATCTGACTTGCCAAAAAACTGGAACATACAGGAGAGTGCAACTCCAAAAAAAAAATCACACCCACAAAAAGGTCAACACATCCATTATTTTGTATCAAGACAATTGAAAACCAAAGTGAAATGTACTAGAAAGTTAGATTTACATGCAACAGTGGTGGTGGTGATGGGGTTCTGTCCAATGCAGCTGTGGTGGTTGTGGGGGATTCAGACAGAGGCAGTGGTGGGGGGGTCAGACAGAGGCAGATGTGGTGGTGGGGAGGGGGGGTTTAGTCAGTGGTGGTGTGGATGGCGCTGGCACTTACAGCCTTTTCCAACATGGGGTCTCTGCTCACAGCAGAAAGCTCCTCCTCCTTCACGCTGTTGCCCGTCAGCTGACTTTCTCCTGCAGTTTCTGTCTCTTGTCCCAACGATTCCTGAATTCGCACCTGAGCCGCACCGCAATGCCTAGAATACGCACACTTTTTTTCGGCAATGCGCAGTGCAAATGCATCGCACATATGTGAACCAGTCTCATTGAAATCAATGTATTTTATAATGTTATGCGAATTGGATTGGTTTAAGCCGCAACCAATTCGCATAGGTGTTAACCGGCCTAAATGTTCTTCTTTAATATGGTTGATGTGGACCCAGGTTCATTTTTCTAGTAGACCGGTATACTATCCGCTCTATTTTCAACAAAATGTATCATTTTAAGTGACTTTTTATTTAGCATTTCACCAACAGTACAGTAGAGCAAAAAGTCAAATATCACATGCTCTTTGTTAGGTATCTAAAACACAAGAAGGAGGAGGAAAGTTTTGAACTTTTTCAACTTCTTATAGCAAAAAAAAAAAAAAAATAGGCTGCTTTTACTAGATGTAGTAATGTTTTATTAAAAGCTGTTTTATGCTCTGCTTTAAAAGGCGTATGTTTAATATTTTGCCGTGTGTATTTTTCCTTTACACTTTTTCTTAATTATTCTTATTTTTTTTCAGCCTGCAATGGCCTCCGCTAAGTAGGCCTTATAACTCAAAGCATAAGGTGGCAACATATTGTAGAGCCGAAACCATAAAATATTTCTGTAAAATAACCATAAAAAGTACGTTCTGTGGTCTGCCGAGCGCTGGGAAATGTAAAACGATTGCATTAAGGTATGTGTTGCCCTATGCAATAGTTATAGAGTATTTATGTGACCTCCTGTTTTGTCATCTGGCAACTGACTCACCAGTAAAGACATTTACTGTGCAGCAGACTACATTAAGGGGACACTACTGATTGTGTGTGTGTGTGTGTATAAATATATATATATATATATATATATATATATATATATATATATATATATATATATATATATATATTGAGCAACATTTTAAACGTATCAATTTTGTGTTTGCCCCTATTTATCATGAGCTGAACTCAAATATCTACGACTTTTTCGTTGTACACAAAAGGCCTATTTCTCTCAAAAATTGTTCACAAATCTGTCTAAATCTGTGTTAGTGAGCACTTCTCCTTTGCTGAGATAATATATCCACCTTACAGGCGTGCCTTTAGACTGGCCACAATAAATGGCCACTCTAAAATGTACACAATGCCACAGATGTCGCAAGTTTTGAGGGAGCGTGCAATTGGCGTGCTGACTGCAGGAATGTCCACCAGAGCCTGTTGCCCTTGAATTGAATGTTAATTTCTCTACCCTAAACCGTCTCCAAAGGCGTTTTGGAGAATTTGGCAGTACATCCAACCGGCCTCACAACCGCAGACCACGTGTAACCACACCAGCCCAGGACCTCCACATCCAGCATCTTCACCTCCAAGATTGTCTGAGACCAGCCATCCGGACATCTGCTGCAACAATCGGTTTGCATAACCAAAGAGTTTCTGCACAAACTGTCAGGCAAGCTCATCTGCAAGCTCATCGCTCTCATTGGGGTCATCGATCTGACTGCAGTTCACCATTGTAACCGACTTGAGTGAGCAAATGCTGAAATGAGCCGAACACCCCCGGTTCAGTTGGTTCGCACCAGAACTTGCGAACAGGCAAAAAATTTGTTTGAACACCGTCAGTCTATAGGACACGAACAGGAAAAAACTAAAGTGCTAATTGAATAAAGGGGGGAACTAAAGCGCTAGCTATTACTAACCAAATAAGATATAGAAAATGTGCTGGCAATCAATAAATCATGAAAAAAAAACCAATGCAGCTCAAATCTAATTGGTGCTAACAACAAAAATAGTGAATATAAAAGTGAAGTGATGAGCGCAAAGGAATGTATAAATAAGTGAACAATATATCAAAATGAAAGTTTACGATCCTCTAATCTAGAGGAAAAAATAGACTCCAATCACCATGCAATGGCGTGAGATATGTGCTAAACACAAAAAGTCCAATGAAGTGATAAATGTGAAACTGAAGAAAATAAATCAATGAAATGTCCCAAATAGCATCAATCAATATAAAGTGATTCGTGTGAACGTGCTGGCAGCGATGGAGTGATCCAGTTGTATAAGGTGAACAATGCCCGGTGATCGGGCTCACAAAGCGCTTACCTCCCTCACAGGGAAAAACAGCATCGAAATCCACAGCTGGACTGTCCCACAGCTTCTCCAATGGACGACCGCCGTCCTCTCGATTGTTCTCAGGCGCGTGTCCTCACCTCTGTGTGTGGTTCCGGTCTTCTCAAAGATGGCGACTCAGTATCCCAGCAAGCACAAGATGATAAAGGAAGAAAAAAAGGGGCTCCAATAGTGAAGTAATTCTCACGAATGTTTAATAGATAAAAAAATCTGGATGCATAGCAGAAAAACTTTCAGGAAAACAAGATGACATGCAGCAGTAGTACGGACGAGATGCCGCAGCACTTCCGGTATTGCTAGATACGCCTTACGCGTTGCGTCACGACACGTGACTTCATCAGAGGCTGATACGTTGCGTCACGACACGTGACTTCATCAGAGGCTGATGAAGTCACGTGTCGTGACGCAACGCGTAAGGCGTATCTAGCAATACCGGAAGTGCTGCGGCATCTCGTCCGTACTATTGCTGCATGTCATCTTGTTTTCCTGAAAGTTTTTCTGCTATGCATCCAGATTTTTTTATCTATTAAACATTCGTGAGAATTACTTCACTATTGGAGCCCCTTTTTTTCTTCCTTTATCATCTTGTGCTTGCTGGGATACTGAGTCGCCATCTTTGAGAAGACCGGAACCACACACAGAGGTGAGGACACGCGCCTGAGAACAATCGAGAGGACGGCGGTCGTCCATTGGAGAAGCTGTGGGACAGTCCAGCTGTGGATTTCGATGCTGTTTTTCCCTGTGAGGGAGGTAAGCGCTTTGTGAGCCCGATCACCGGGCATTGTTCACCTTATACAACTGGATCACTCCATCGCTGCCAGCACGTTCACACGAATCACTTTATATTGATTGATGCTATTTTGGACATTTCATTGATTTATTTTCTTCAGTTTCACATTTATCACTTCATTGGACTTTTTGTGTTTAGCACATATCTCACGCCATTGCATGGTGATTGGAGTCTATTTTTTCCTCTAGATTAGAGGATCGTAAACTTTCATTTTGATATATTGTTCACTTATTTATACATTCCTTTGCGCTCATCACTTCACTTTTATATTCACTAAAGTGTTAATGTTACAGGCTAATATACACAGTATTGTCATAAAAAACTGTTTGGGGACCCAGGTCCTGCCCCAAAGGGACATGTGTCAATGCAAAAAAAAGTAAAAAAAAAACTGATGTTTTTTTGGGAGCAGTGATTTTAATAATGCTTAAAGTGGAACAATAAAAGTGTGATATTTCTTTAAATTTGGTACCTGGGGGTGTCTATAGTATGCCTGTGAAGTGGCGCGTTTTTCCCGCGTATAGAACAGTCCTGCAGCAAAAAGTCATTCAAAACTGATTGCGGCTGTAATGAATTGTTGGGTCTCGGCAATACAGGTAAAAGTGCTTGAAAAAACGGCATGGGTCCCCCCCCCCCCCTAGTCCATTACCAGGCCCTTTGGGTCTGGTATATATATTAGGGGGAACCCTTCACCAATTTAAAAAAAATGGCAAAGGGGTCCTCTCAAAATTCATACCAGACCCTTCAGTTCTGGTATGGATATTAGGGGGAATCCTTCATCAAATTTTAAAAAACAATATGGCAAAGGGGTCCCCCTCAAAATCTATACCAGACCCTTCAGACCTGGTATGGATTTTAAGGGGAACCATGCACCAAAATAAAAAAATGGCATAGGGGTCCCCCCAAAAATCCATACCAGACCCTTATCCGAGCACGCAACCTGGCAGGCCACAGGAAAAGAGGGGGGCGAGAGAACGTCCCCCTCTGGAACCGTACCAGGCCACATGCCTTCAACATAGGGAGGATGCTTTGGGGGTCTGTGACCCCCAAAGCACCTTGTCCCCATGTTGATGGGGACAAGGGCCTCATCCCCACAACCCTTGCCCCGTGGTTGTGGGGGTCTGCGGGCGGGGGGCATATTGGAATCTGGAAGACGCGCTGAGTGTGCAGTGTGCTCCTGCCCCTTTAATGAGGGCTGGGCTACCTCCAGTCACCTGCCCCTTATCTATCCATCAGCAGTCATGTGCTCCTACTGAGGAGACTTAAAATGCAATGTTATAGTTAGGACTGCAGTATACAGAGAGCCTTGACGGGGCCTGCAGCTTACACATGCATTTGCAAATGCGTGCAACTAAACCTCTGTTTTTAACATACACTGTTAGACAGGTGAATTTGGTTGGTTGCTGTCTGATTGGTCGGTAAGTTTGAGCCTGGATATTCCATGTTTTTGTATGTATATACGCCCTTTCCAGCGCTCCTTATTGTATAGACCAGTCGTAGGTAGGGGCAGTGACTTTTCTTTCTTGTACATCAGTAACCTTCCCAGTTGGTTGAATCGGCAGCTGCACAACACTGTCCTGCACACATACAGAATATAATTATTGGAAGATTTTTGTTGAAACAAATAGTTTGGTGGCAGATTGTCTTTAAAGCGGGGGTTCACCCAAAAATAATTTTTTAACATTACATTCAGCCGAGTTGTCCTAATGACAATCAGCTGTTTTTTTTTGTTTTTTTCGTACATACCGTATTTTCACCGCCGCTTCCGGGTATTTCGTCTGCAGGACTGGGCGTTCCTATCTGATTGACAGGCTTCCGACCGTCGCATACAGTGCGTCACGAGTTGCCGAAAGAAGCCGAACGTCGGTGCGGCTCTATATGGCGCCTGCGCACCGACGTTCGGCTTCTTTCGGCAACTCGTGACGCACAGTATGCGACGGTCGGAAGCCTGTCAATCAGATAGGAACGCCCAGTCCCGCAGAAGACATACCCGGAAGCGGTGGTGAAAATACGGTATGTACGAAAAAAAAGAAAAAAAGAAAGGGGGATTGTCATTAGGACAACTCGGCTGAATGTAATGTTAAAAATTTATTTTTTGGGTGAACCTCCACTTTAAGACTGACAAATACTTTGGCAGGTTAATCAGAAAACCTTTATGCATATTAACTGTGCAATTAGCTGTTTGCTTGGAGTTCCCCTTTATCAATTATTTTACCGGTGTCTTTTTTTAATTGAAGACAAGCCCTTCAAAAGCGGAGCTGAAATCCATATGTTTATTCCTGGGATTTCACACCCTTGTTCCACAGTAACAATGCTTGTTATTTCAGTTGTTCCAATTTAACTCTAACAAATATCTCTTCGAATGCAGCAGCCTTCCTCCTCGATATTCCCAAGTGTCGTCCCGAACACATCATTCCGATGGCACGGTGACAAAAATCCCCGCTGTGTTAAAAGAAAACACCACGCCAACGCCAAGTTGTATCGAATACATAGAGTGATTCCCTGAAAGCAATATTATGAGAATGCCTGACCGCAACGAGAACCAAACTCCCATGTTTTATTGCTCATCATGTGGTAAGGTTAGCACTGTTATTATTGTTTTCCTCCCCCCCCCAACTGATTAATCTTCCGTTTACATTGATCACAACAGATGTTGGTTTATAAACGTCCTGACAATTGTATTAGCTAATAACTCTGTGAAGGAAGCCTAAGTAACGCATCTGTTTTTACAATCGGCAGAGAGGATCATGGGAGCAGGCATGGTGGTCAAGCATAAAAGAGTAACATTCATTTATGATAATTACTTTCAGCTTCCCACTTGGCTGTTTTCTGGTGACCTAAATGTAACCAGTTGTTTCCTCTCTCACTCTTAGCTTTTTCAGGTCACTCTTAATGATTTAATTCAACGAAAAATGTCTGCCATTTCCTGTCACCCCTATCTTTTTTTTTTTTGACTCCCCCTCCCAAAGTGTTTTCTGCTGCATAGTACACCATGCATTGGGTTGTTCCTTCACAGGCTTTCCTCGGCTTCGAACAATGGGAGCAGTGTTTGTAGGACAAGCAAAGTTTTTACCTTCGGGCGAAAAGGCAAAACTGGAGATAACTGACTTGAATTTTGCTCCAAGTAAAGCTTAATAGAGTTGATTCTTTTTGATGTGGTCCTCCTAATATTGACAAAAAAAAGCAGACTTAAGATGGATGTATCTGTCTACCCATGAACAGCCCACCACCCTTTAGTCATAAAGATGTCAGGTTAAAGCCGGGTATACACTAGTAGAATTTTATTCAACATTCTTTGCCCGCAGTGATGAAAATATTTGAAGGAACAAGATGGAAAACATTTCTGTAATGTTTGAAATTCTAACAGTCTATGGATTTTTTGTTTGGTAAAATCCATTCATTTTAAAATCAAATGTTAAGAGCAAACAACTACTTTGGAATATATATATATATATAATAGTCCTCTGCGCTACTAAATAACCCTGAAAGATTAACTTTAAAGGGGTTGCAAAGGTTTGTTTTCTATTTTCTAAATTGGTTCCTTTAACCTAATGCATTGCTGGTTCACTTACCTTTTCCTTCGATTTCCCTTCTAAGGGCCAGATTCTCGTACAGCGGCGTATCTATAGGCGGGCGTAACGTATCCGATTTACATTACGCCTCCGCAACTTAGACGGGCAAGTGCAGTATTCTCAAAGCACTTGCTCCGTAAGTTGCAGCGGCGTAGCGTAAATCGGCCGGCGTAAGCCCGCCTAATTCAAATGTGGAACAGGGGGGCGTGTTTTATGTAAAATAACCATGACCCGACGTGATTGACGTTATTCACGAATGGCGCATGCGCCGTCCATGGACATATCCCAATGTGCATTGCTCGAAATACGCCGCAAGGACGTATTGGTTTTGACGTGAACGTAAATTACATCCAGCCCCATTCATGGACGACTTACGCAAACAACATAAAATATTCAAAATTCGACGCGGGAACGACGTCCATACTTAACATTGGTACGCCGCATGTACGCCACCATATAGCAGGGGTAACTTACCGCCGGGAAAAGCCTAACGTAAACGGCGTATCTGTACTGCGTCGGCCGGGCGTACGTTCGTGAATTCGCGTATCTAGCTGATTTACATATTTCTAGGCGTAAATCAGCGTACACACCCCTAGCGGCCAGCGTAAATATGCAGTTACGATCCGACGGCGTAAGAGACTTACGCCGGTCGGATCTAATAGAAATCTATGCGTAACTGATTCTAAGAATCAGGCGCATAGATACGACGGCACAACTCAGAGATACGACGGCGTATCTGGATATACGCCATCGTATCTCCTTTGTGAATCTGGGCCTAAATGTTTTTTTCTTTGTCTGAATTTATCACTTCCTGTTTCTCCTCAGTAAACTTGCCACCATCATCCGAGCGGTGGTTAGTCAGCCAGAACAGCTTACTGAACAGCTTACTGACTGACAAAGAAAAAAAAACATTGAAGCCTCGTACACACGCACGGTTTTCTCGGCAAGAAACAGCAAGAAAACTGCTGGCAGAGCTTTCTTGCCGAGTAAACCGTGCGTGTGTACGAGGCTTTGAGGTTTCTCGTCAAGAAAACTGCCCAGAATCTAGACGAGAAAAATAGAGAACCTGCTCTCTATTTTCTTGTCATGGGATTCTCGCCAGTGTTTTCCTGCCGAGAAACCCGAGCGTGTGTATACTTACCTCTCCATGGAAACCCGCGCATGCTCCAAATGACTTTGACGCATGCGCGGTAGCTTCCAAGGCATAGGTAGGGTGAAGCAAGATGGAAGCGACAGCATTGAATCTGACGAGCGCATGCTCGTCGTAGTTGATGACGTCACTGCATTCGTGCCATTCAAAAGAACGGTGGTTCTTTTGAATGGTCTGTGTGTACACTCTGCCGGCAAGAGAATCTTGCCAGGAATCTCGTCAAGAAAAACAACTTTTTTTCCTGACGAGAATCCGGGCCGTGTGTACAGGGCTTTAGAAGGGAAATCGAAGGAAAAGGTAAGTGAACCAACAATGCACTAGTTTAATGGAACCTATTTAGAAAATAAAAAACAAACCTTTACAACCCCTTTAACCACTTAAGGACCACCGCATGTACATATACGTCCACAATATGGCACGTACAGGCACATGGGCGTATAGGTACGTCCTCGCCTATTAGCGGGTGGGGGGTCCGATCGGGACCCCCCCCGCTACATGCGGTGGTCGGGTCCGCTCGGGGAGCGATCCGGGACCACGGCGCGGCTATTTGTTTATAGCCGCTCCGTCGCGATCGCTCCCCGGAGCTGAAGAACGAGGAGAGCCGTGTGTAAACACGGCTTCCCCGTCCTTCACTATGGCGGCGCATCGATCGCGTCATTCCCTTTATAGGGAAGACATGATCGATGACGTCATTCCTACAGCCACACCCCCAAACAGTTGTAAACACATACTAGGTGCACCCTAACTCCTACAGCGCCACCTGTGGTTAACTCCCAAACTGCAACTGTCATTTTCACAATAAAGAATGCAATTTAAATGCATTTTTTGCTGTGAAAATGACAATGGTCCCAAAAATGTGTCAAAATTGTCCGAAGTGTCCGCCATAATGTCGCAGTCACGAAAAAAATTGCTGATCGCCGCCATTAGTAGTAAAAAAAAAATAAAAAATAAAAATGCAATAAAACTATCCCCTATTTTGTAAACACTATAAATTTTGCGCAAACCAATCGATAAACGCTTATTGCGATTTTTTTTACTAAAAATAGGTAGAAGAATACGTATCGGCCTAAACTGAGGAAAAAAAATGTTTTTATATATGTTTTTGGGGGATATTTATTACAGCAAAAAGTAAAAAATATTGCTTTTTTTTCAAAATTGTCGCTCTATTTTTGTTTATAGCGCAAAAACTAAAAACCGCAGATGTGATCAAATACCACCAAAAGAAAGCTCTATTTGTGGGGAAAAAAGGACGCCAATTTTGTTTGGGAGCCACGTCGCACGACCGCGCAATTGTCTGTTAAAGCGACGCAGTCCCGAACTGTAAAAACACCTTGGGTCTTTAGGCTGCATATTGGTTTAATTGGTTAAATAAGTGGAAATGCTGTAAAACCTAAAAAGTGTTCACAACTACACAATTAAACAGAAATAAATGATCTACAGTGATCTTGCGCATAACCTTCTGTATCTGAACATGAGCAGTATACCAAACATTTTGTGAAAAATGTATTAAATATGATAAATAAAGTCCATTCATGTGATTAATCCAATAATCACAATAGTGAAAATTATAAAAGACGGAGTCTATTAGTGTTTTTTCACAAGGACATAGCCGCTGTCACCAATAGCTCTGTGCTCCCAGAACTCTCACCTCATAGGCATATAACATAAGCATTAGATGTCAATCAGATAGGGGATCAGCACACTTTCCTTCCAAGATCCCAGCTGCGACTTCTCACAAAGGATTCCACCTTACATATAGGGTATTCCGTTCAACATGCAAAGTAAATAAGCCTCTAATGGTGCGTTATCACTTAAAACCATTTATTAAACTTAAAAATGGCTTAATAGTTAAAATAAAGATGCGCTTTGAGAAAGAAAAAATATCAGCATTTACGCCGCCTCTCACGTCACTTTCGGTCCGCGATATGCTCCGGCCACGCCCTACGCATTACATCACGTGACTTCCTCAGGGGACGTAACGCGTAGGTGACATATGAAATGCCGAAATCTAACTTTAATACAAGTTCTGTTTTCTGCAACTGGACTCTGAGGGGCAGATCCACGTACATCGGCGCATTTTTGCGTCCGGCGTAGCACCGCCGTAACTTACTTTTTTTTTTTAATCCTCAAAGAATTCGTGCTGTAAGTTACGGCGGCGTAGTGTATCTTTGACGGCGTAAGGGCGCGCAATTCAAATGGATGTGATGGGGGCGTGTTTTATGTAAATACATCGTGACCCGACGTAAACAACGTTTTTTTTTAACGGCGCATGCGCCGTCCGTGGGGGTATCCCAGTGCGCATGCTTGAAATTAAACCGTAACAAGCCAATGTTTTCGACGGTGACGTCATTCTACGCAAACCCCTATTCGCAAACGACTTACGCAAATGACGTTAAAATTTGACGCCGGAACGACGGCCATACTTAACATTGAGTACGCCTCATAATAGCAGGGGTAACTATACGCCGGAAAAAGCCGAACGCAAACGACGTAAAAAAATGCGCCGGCCGGACGTACGCTCGTGGATCGCCGTAATTAGCTAATTTGCATACTCAATGCAGAATTCGACGGAAACGTCACCTAGCGGCCGGCGGAAAAATGCACCTAAGATCCGACGGCGTACTAAGACGTACGCCTGTCGGATCGATTCCAGATGCAGTCGTATCTTGTTTTGTAGATACAAAACAAAGATACGACGCGGGAACTTTAAAATTATGCGGCGTAGATACGCCAGCGTAATTCTTTTGTGGATCTGCCCCTGAGTGTTTACTGCCAACGCACCATGCTACAACTCCCCATAAACACAACTAAATCTTGTGTAAAGCCTTTTTAAAATGGCTTAATAGTTAAAATAAAGATGCGTATGAGAAAAACAAAATATCAGCATGTCACTTCCGGTCTGCGATATGCTCCGGCCACGCCCTACGCATTACATCACGTGAGTTAATGACTCTGTTAGATCCACCAGGGAAGTGGGGATTCCATATTAATGCCCATGGCATTGGAATGGGATGTCCAACAAGCTCATACTGTATATGTGTGATGGATGGAGATGTCCACAACCATTTGTCCGGATAGTGCATGATGGATATATAATAATGTTCATGAATATGCTCAGCTGAATGTAATCATGGGAAGGGTAATGTCATTATAACAATTTTGTCTTTAATGTATTTATTTAATGATGGTCACTTTTGAAATAAATATTGAGCACTACAAAAAGGATGTATAACAAGTGCACATATTAGTACAGTTGAACCTCGGATTACAAGCATAGTCCGTTGCAGGAGTATGCTCGTAATCCAAAGTGCTCGCATATCAAAGCAAGTTTTCCCATTAAAGTCAATGGAAACAAAAATAATTTGTTCCGCATTGACTTCAATGGGATGCAATACCGAATGCGGCCAGAGGTGGGGGTGCCAGAGAGCGCAGAATAGAGCCGAAAAAGCCCAAGGACATTTTGGCTTGTTTCCTGCGACCCCGTACCTCAGGCCAAATGAGGTACTGCAGGCCAATGTTCGGCTTTTCTCGACTCCTTTGCCCCCGTACCTTAGGCCAAGTTAGGTACCGCAGGCCTATTTTCGGCTCTGCTCGGCTTCTGCGCCCCCGTACCTCAGGCCAAATTAGGTACTGCAGGCAAATTTAGCTTGATTTCTGCTTGTCTTGTGAGTCAACACTCGCAAACCGAGTCAGAATAAAAAAGTAAAAAAGTTGCTCGCAAATCAAAACGCTCTCAAACCAAGTTACTCTTAAGCCAAGGTTCCGCTGTATCTCATTGTTTCTTGTTCTTTGATGGTCAATATTAGTTTTACTTGAAGTTGGTTAAAATAATAAAAATAAATGGCAATTAAAAATCTGTGGAGGAAATGTATGACTGAGAGCCGACCTCCAATCTCTGCTTTTCTGGGTTTTATCATTTGAACATCCATAATGTAGTTGTAACCATGATGTCTCCACGCAAAGACCACCGTCTTCCTAATGCGTAAATGTTGATATGTGTTAAGGAGACTTTGGGTAGAGACATCATGCTTGCAGCTGCTATATGGATGTTCAAATGAAATAATCCGGAAAAGCAGAGATCAGAGTTGGTCATTCATTCATACATTTTCTCCAATGATGAGCAAAGATGGGTTTTCTTGAGCCTGCACCCTGTCAGCCCATAGGTAAAGTAAAGGAGCAGCTCTGAAGCTGTTCTGTGGGTCTAGGATGTTTTAATAACAATAATCTGCACTTTATTAGTTCAGTCCTTATAATTTATGACCGAGCACCTTACAGCATACTTGTCAGCAGCTCCAGGGAAGTCCTGGACCAAGTGTGTAGTGTTTATTTTATTCAATTTTCAGATTTTATTTAATAGAATTTTCAATCTTGAAAAATGCAGACAAATTCTACAAAAAAATTATACAAAACACATTGCACAGGACATCAGAAATACCACAAAAAAAAAGGTGAAGCTTTATGCCGCGTACACACGATCAGTCCATCCGATGAGAACGGACCGATGGACCGCTTTCATCGGTTAACCGATGAAGCTGACTGATGGTCAGTCGTGCCTACACATGTGCCGATCGTGTCAGAACGCGGTGACGTAAAACACAACGACGTGCTGAAAAAAACGAAGTTCAATGCTTCCAAGCATGCGTCGACTTGATTCTGAGCATGTGTGGATTTTTAACCGATGGTCGTGCCTACTAATGATCGGTTTTGTCCTATCGGTTAGGAATCCATCAGTTAAATTTAAAACATGTTGAGTTTTTTTTAACCGATGGTTAAATAACCTATGGGGCCCACACACGATCGGTTTTGACCGATGAAAACGGTCCATCAGATCGTTGTCCTCTGTTTAACCTATCGTGTGTACGAGGCCTTAAACCTACAAATATATTAGCAGAGAATTATACTTCCTCAATAAAGTCAACTGTACATGACTATCAAAACAGAAGAAAGATAAAAAAGCAAAAGAAAACAAAAACCCTCTAGAAGGATATTGTGTGTGTGTATGTGTGTATATATATATATATATATATATATATATATATATATATATATATATATATATATATACACACACAGTATCTCACAAGAGTGAGTACACCCCTCACATTTTAGTAAATATTTTATTCTATCCTTTCATGTGACAACACTGAACAAATTACATTTTGTTGCAATGTAAAGTAGTGAGTGTACAGCTTGTATAACAGTGTAAATTTTCTGTCCCCTCCAAATAACTCAACACACAGCCATTAATGTCTAAACCGCTGGTAATTATGATATGTTTGTTATTTAAAAAAAAAGAAAAATGAACCTTTACAACCACGTTAACCCCCTTAGCGGTATCCCCGAGCGTGACTCGGGGTGGTTTTTCCATGCTACTATCGGTATACCCGAGTCACGCTCGGGGTAGATGTGCAGAGCGTGCAGCGGCACGGCTTACCTTGCAGCATCCACAGACAAAGTTACTTACCTTGTCCCTAGATCCTGCGATGCACCCCCGCTGTGTGAGCGAGCGGGTCCTCGCTCGATTCACAGTGTCCCCGTGTGCCGCGATCTCCGTTCCCTGCGACGTTACGACGCACGGGGGCGGAGAACGGCGCCAAATTCAAAAAAGTAAACAAACACCTTACATACAGTATACTGTAATCTTATAGATTACAGTACTGTATGTAAAAAATACACCCCCCCCTTGTCCCTAGTGGTCTGCCCAGTGTCCTGCATGTTCTTTTATATAATAAAAACTGTTCTTTCTGACTGCAAACTGTAGATTGTCCATAGCAACCAAAAGTGTCCCTTTATATCAAAAATGGTTTTAGAGCAGCTAGAAAACAGCGATAATAAATTAGAATCACTTGCAGAATTGTGCGATAGCGATTTGTGGGGAAATTCGTCATAAAAAAAATAAAAGTAATGACAGCGACAATTCTGCAACTGAGCAAATTTCAGTGATTTTGAGTTGATTACATTATTGAATAATTTTTATTATAATTATATTATTATTTGTTATAATTATTTATAATTATTTATTATATTATAATTTATAATTTTGTTTTTAAAACAAATTCATACCCGGGATGCCTACTAGACTCTTGTTTGGTCAGATTTAAATGAATTATTCCTAAGAATTGCAGGCCTACAGTATAAAACGCCAAATTTCCTTGCAAAATAATGGTACTGCTTTTGGTACGTAATTCCAGACAGAATCATACCGCCAGGGAGGTTAATGAATTGTTTTGAGGATATTGCATTTTATTTCAGTTATTATAGTATATACATTTAGCGCTTCTCCATTTTGATTACAATAATAAAAACACATAATACGCCTTTACATTTTTTTATGTACTTGGGTGATAGCATTCAAAGGAAAGAAGATTTTGCTGATGTCTGTGCAAACAAGCGAGAGCTGCTGCAGGCATCATGACCTTATGTTGGGCTTGGGTCATAATAACCGGAACAAATGCGTTGATCTCCTTGATAGTTTATGTTCCTTTTACAAACCCTACTCACCCTTCACCATCTTCTACAAATGTTAAGGCGGTGACTAAAGTTTGAGCTTAGGTCTGCTTTAAGAAGACATGGTGTATGTTTTTCTCCCAGTCACTCTGGGTAAACTCACACTGGGGTGAAGCTTGTTTGGGAGGAACAAGTTTGTTGCCTCTGGACCTCTTTCAAAACACCAGCAGTAATGTTGCTTTCTTTGGGCCAGCGTTTTCCAGTAAAGAAACAAAATGAATTATTTTCAGTAGAAATTGGAGCTGATGAAGCACTACGAGCCAGATTGGGCCGCCTCACTTTTGATCTGTGTCATGGTCAGTTCTATGCAGTTAAAAGAGAAAATTTTCAAGAAAAAATGTAATGAAAGATGAGCCTTTGCAGCCATTTTTCAAATTCTTCTCATATAAGTCACTTTACTGCAAGACCCTAATCATTGACAAAGATCCTTTTGCCTTGCTAAAGGAAAATTTACCACTGATTGTATAAATAGATTGGGGCAAATTTAACCACTTGACCTCTGGAAGATTTAGCCCCCTTCATGACCAGGCCATTTTTTGCGATATGCCACTGGATTCATAAATTTAATTTAACTAATAGAATGTATGTCTTTTTTTCCCCCACAAATAGAGCTTTATTTTGGTGGTATTTGTTTTCAATTTATTTTTATTAGTTCTTTTTCTTAAATACAAAGGGCCAAATTCTCGTAGAACGGCGTATCTTTGTGCGGGCGTAACCTATCCGATTTACGCTACGCCTCCGCAACTTAGACGGGCAAGTGCTGTATTCTCAAAGCACTTGCTCCGTAAGTTGCGGCGGCGTAGCGTAAATAGGCTGGCGTAAGCCCGCCTAATTCAAATTTGGAACAGGGGGGCGTGTTTTATGTAAATAACTTGTGACCAGACGTGATTGACGTTTTTCATGAACGGCGCATGCGCCGTCCGTGGAATATACCAGTGTGCATTGCTCTAAAGTACGCCGCAAGGACGTATTGGTTTTGACGTGAACGTAAATGACGTCCAGCCCCATTCACGGACGACTTACGCAAACAAAGTAAAATATAAAAAATTTGACGCGGGAACGACGTCCATACTTAACATTGGTATGCCGCATGTACGCCACCATATAGCAGGGGTAACTTTACGCCGGGAAAAGCCTAACGTAAACGGCATATCTGTACTGCGTCGGCCGGCGTACGTTCGTGAATTTGCGTATCTAGCTGATTTACATATTTCTAGGCGTAAATCAGCGTACACGCCCCTAGCAGTCAGCGTAAATATGCAGTTAAGATCCAACAGCGTAACAGACTTACGCCGGTCGGATCTAATAGAAATCTATGCGTAACTGATTCTAAGAATCAGGCGCATAGATACGACCGCCCAGACTCAGAGATACAACGGCGTATCTGGAGATACGCCGTCGTATCTCTTTTGTGAATCTGGCCCATAGAATTTACAATTAAACAAGATTCTATAACATTATATATCTATTCCTAGTCATTATTCAATGTACAGAATCTGATCAGTATCCATAAGCTAAATTTATTAAAAATTCTTTCCTATATGTGCCTTCATATATCCTACTGGCTTACCCTCTCATTCATCCTATTGCACTTCCATACACCATCAACCTCACATAAAAAAAAAAAAAAGAAGGAAACCCCTATTCTCTCCCTTTCCATGTACTTATTTTATATTCCTTTTACAATAAACCTTCACGTTCTTCCTGATTTTCCACATTTATAAATATTCTTTCATTCTATTTGAGAGCAGAAATTCATCCCATTTTTGCCATAATTCTGGCATTTGACTATTTATGTATCCCTCTTCTCTTATCTGTCTTTCGATATATTATATTTTGTTCACTTCACATATCCAATCTACTATGTTTGGGCTTTTATTTTCTCTCCAATTACGAGCTTTTATTGTTCTAGCTGCTGATGTCATATGGTGAAAAATATCCTTCTTAATACTCTTTATTGATTCTGGCATCAGGGATAGCAATGAGATATCTATATTTAGATTCCTCTCTATTCCCGGCACTTTTTCATATATCTCATATATTGCTTTTGGTGGTATTTGATCACCACTCAGTTTTTTTTTTTTTTTTTAAGCTATAAACAAAAAAAGGCAGACAATTATTTATTTTTTTAACTTTCTCCTTATTCTTATGTAGAGAACAGAGAGAATGTGATCACTTATTAAAATGGTAAAAAAATCTGCATGCCTCACTGTGCCCATCTGCATGCCTCACTGTGCCCATCTGCATGCCTCACTGTTCCCATCTGCATGCCTCACTGTGCCCATCTCCCTGCTTCACTGTGCATATCTCCCTGCCTCACTATGTCCATCTGCAGCCTCATGTACCTGATCTCCATTACACCGGCACTGTGACATGCAGTCTAGTCGGCGGCCGTCCAGTGTAACAAAGCCCCACCTTCTCCTCGTCCCCGGCGGACCACTGATTCAGTTTCCCAGGAGTGAGTCAGTGTTCCGCCTATCACAGATGAGGACGAGGAGAAGGCGGGGCTTTGTTACACTGGACACTGGACGGCCGCTGACTAAACTGCATGTCACAGCGCCGGGAGATCAGGCGCATGAGGCTGCAGATGGGCACAGTGAGGCTGGGAGATTCAAGTATAAGCAGAGGGGCCTTTTTCAGCACAAAAAATATGCTGAAAAACTTGGCTTATACTTGAGTATATACGGTATTTATATAATTTTTTTTATATCAATACAAACATGTTTTACCTTTCATTTCTATGTTAAACTGAATAGGTTAACAAGGTGATCGTTTACAATCACTTTGACTCTGCGGCTAGCATTCTTAACTTGTAAGATTTGAGTTTCAACAGGAACACTATCTTTATACAGTTGAACCTCGGATTACGAGCATAATCCGTTCCAGGAGTATGCTCGTAATCCAAAGTACTTGTATATCAAAATGAGTATTCCCATTGAAGTCAATGGAAACGTAAATAATTTGTTCCGCATTGACTTCAATGGGATGCAATACCGAATGAGGCCAGAGGTGGGCGGTGACAGAGAGCGCCAAAAAGGCCCGAGAAAACTTTAGATTTTTGAATTTTCGAATCCTTGAATTCCCTGAATTTTTGGATTTCGAAATTCAAATTTTTCCAAAGTTACGAATTTATTCGAAATAGCAAATTTCGATCATAACGAATGACCCGAAAACTAAAAAAGGATACAAAAAGGATACAAAAACAAAGTTTTCGGCAATGCACATGTCTACTCTACGTTTAGCAGAACTGCAGTGTCTTTTAGTGCTATCAGTCCACTGATTGAGTTTAGATAAAATGAGTACTTATTGGAGTCTTTTAATTAAGTGGTGGACCTGTACTCCTCTGAACCTACAGAGAACAGATGAGGATAAGATTCTGCATGCTTCCTAGTATGTCAATCCATGAACAGTCTATGAAGGATGATGTTCAATCGGAGATGTTATTGTGAACTGCAAAAACACTCCAAATGACATGACCTCAAGGACATCGCCTGCAAAATGGAACATTCTGCCATCTATCAGATCCACTCGAATTCCCTCAAATCAAACATTATACAAGGAATCATTTCTGACATTTTAATTGAAACATTTGTCAAGAAACTTCTGCTGGTGAGCTGTCTACATATTTTAGTCCCATCTACTTCAGTTACATTATTAATGGAGTGTGTATGTGCTTACTTGTGCGTGATTCATGGCGTATCCGCAGGGATATGATGGTGTTATTGCAAGTTATATTAATGACATGTGGGATGGCAAGAAACTCACCATGATACGTCCCTGGGTGGGAGTAAAGAGGGAAATGAAGTTTTATTTCACATTTTAGAGCTTGCTGTCGTCATACATTAGGATGGCATTTATTGCATTGTAAATAAAACACGCAAATGGTTGTCCTCAATAAGTATCGGGAAATGTTTTTCCCCGGGCTGCAGCTGGTTTGCAGGTATGGCCTTTAGGCGGGAAGGTAAAGTATATGTATACCCAATCACCTATAAATCTCCTTTTATAAGTCATTTTCAGTCTTTTTTTTCAATCTGCAACTTTTATTAAAGTCTTGCACAGCTGTACAGGCTCCTCTCCTGTTCTGAAATTGCTTACCGGATTTCACTGCACACTGAGAGCTTCTTTCAGTGTGCATTAGAAGCTGCAGCAAGTCAGAGACAGCCCACTTCATTTCCTGGCTAAAGGATATCCAGCATCACTTAGCCCAGGGGTGCCCAACCTTTTGAAGCGTGAGGGCCACTTAAGCGACTTGGTAACCGGTCGCGGGCCACAATAAACGGAGCGGGCGGATGGCAGACCCATGCCATATGCAGAGTGGACACGGACACAGCCCACTATATTCTTTTCTTTTTTTTTGCAGATTGGAGGTAGGACACAAGTCGGTTTACATCTGCCTTTCCTTAGAAGTGAATGGAGGGTCCAATTGGGTCGAACTGACCGTGTGAAAAGGGGCCCAAGGCTGCCTCTCCACTGATGCGCTGCAGCTTACCAATAGACTTTGCAATAGACTTCTATTATATTCTGCAGGTTTGGTGCACTTTCAGAAAGCTCACCAAACTCACAGGTAATAACAGAAGTGTATGGCTCGTGCAGGTAACCCGCAGGTGCGCTGCTCTGCATCTGCGGATCAGTTTTAAAGCAGCCCAGTAACCACTGCAGAACAGATATGCCCATATATACACTGTTAGCTAGATTCAGGTACGGCGGCGCATCTTTCAGGTGGCGTAGCGTATCGTATTTACGCTACGCCGCCGTAAGTCAGAGAGGCAAGTGCTGTATTCACAAAGCACTTGCCTCCTAAGTTACGGCGGCGTATCGTAAATAGGGCCGGCGTAAGCGCGCCTAATTCAAATGAGGATGGGGGGGTGTGTTTTATGTAAATGGGTGGTGACCCGACGTGATTGACGTTTTTTACGAACGGCGCATGCGCCGTCCATGTACATATCCCAGTGTGCATTGCTCCAAAGTACGCCGCAAAGACCTATTGGTTTCGACGTAAACGTAAATTACATCCAGCCCCATTCACGGACGACTTACGCAAACGACGTAAATTTTTCACATTTCGATGAAGGAACGACGGCCATACTTAACATTGACTAGGCCAGCTAACTAACTTTACGCCGGAAAAAGCCATATGTAAATGACATAAAAAAAATAAGCCGGGCGCACGTACGTTTCTGAATCGGCGTATCTAGTCATTTGCATATTCTACGCCGAACTCAACGGAAGCGCCACCTAGCGGCCAGCGTAAAAATTGCACCCTAAGATACGACGGTGTAGGAGACTTATGCCGCTCGTATCTTAGCCTAATTTAAGCGTATCTGGTTTCCAGAATACGCTTAAATTTAGGACGGCGTAGATTCAGAGTTACAACGGCGTATCTACTGATACGCCGGCGTAAAGCTTTCTGAATCCAGCTATGTGATTTTAGTAATAAACTGACTTTTAATAACAGTATTCTATTCCATCACAGAGCAGGAGGTCGCAGGCCACATCAGAGGGCTCCGCAGGCCATATGTGGCCCCCGGGCCACTGGTTGGGCATCCCTGACTTAGCCCTTCTCTCTCCAGTTTTAAGCCCCCATACACACCAGTGTTAATTTTGTTGACTAAAACAACTAAAACATTTTAGTCGACTAAATGAATACTATTTTAGTCGACTAAAATATGACTAAAACAATTAAGATGACTAAAATACGACTAAAACTAAAATGGAATTTTATTTAAAAGACTAAAATGGGACTAAAACTAAAATGCCATTGTAGTCAAAAGACTAATGCCGCGTACACACGATCGGTCAATCCGATGAGAACGGTCTGATGGACCGTTTTCATCAGACCAAACCGTTCCTGTGTAGGCCCCATTGGTTATTTATCCATCGGTTAAAAAATGTGAAACTTGTTTTAAAATTAACCGATGGATACCTAACCGGAAAAAAAACGATCGTTTGTAGGCACGTCCATCGGTTAAAAATCCATGCATGCTCAGACAAAATTACGGGACGGGAGCGCTCGTTCTGGTAAAACTAGCGTTCGTTATGGAGATAGCAAATTCATCACTCTGTAACAGACAGAAAAACGCGAAACGTCTTTTACTAACACAAAATCAGCTAAAGCATCCCCAAGGGTGGCGCCATTGGATTTGAACTTCCCCTTTATAGTGCCGTCGTACGTGGTTTACGTGACCGCGTTCTGACACAATCGTTTTTTTAACCGATGGTGTGTAGGCACGACTGACCATCAGTCAGCTTCATCGGTTAACTGATGGAAAAATCCATCAGACCGTTCTCATCGGATTGACCGATCGTGTGTACAGGGCATATGACTAAAACTAAATTTAAAGCGGTGGTTCACCCATAAAAACGACTTCCCCCTATTACACTGCCCCCCCCCGCATTACAATACGAATATGCCATTAATTTTTTTTTGGCTGCTGTACATACCTGGGTACAGCTATTCACCCGTGTCCTCCGGGTTGCGAGTCCCACGGGAGTGGGCGTTCCTACCATGGCGGTGATTGACGTTTTGACTAAAAAACGAGCTCCCCCCGTCGCGTAAGCAGCGTCACGATTGGCGGAAGGAGCCGAACGGCGAGTCAGCGCTATACTGCGCCTGCGCATCGCAGTTCGGCTCCTTTCGCCAGTCGTGACGCTGCTTACGCGACGGGGGGAGCTCGTTTTTTAGTCAAAACGTCAATCACCGCCATGGTAGGAACGCCCACTCCCGCGGGACTCGCAACCCGGAGGACACGGGTGAATAGCTGTACCCAGGTATGTACAGCAGCCAAAAAAATTAATGGCATATTCGTATTGTAATGCGGGGGGGCAGTGTAATAGGGGGAAGTCGTTTTTATGGGTGAACCACCGCTTTAAATTTGACTTCAAAATTAACACTGGTCGGTAGTGCGTGTTCATGCCTCAATACCATAAATAATAACATATTAGATTTTTCACTCCAGCAGTATTTAATGAGTTTGGAAATTGTAGAGAAATGTTAACTAATGCATTACAATTTAATTACACCCATTCGATTTTAGCGGACTAAAATGAGTTTTAGTCTACTAAAATATACTGGAGATTTAGTCAACTAAATAAGACTAATGCCGCATACACACGACCGTTTTTCGGGTTGTAAAAAATGACGTTTTCTTTTTATGTCATTAAAAAAACGATCGTGTGTGAGCTCCAGAGCATTTTTCATGATGTAAAAAATGGGCATTAAAAATTTAGAACATGCTCTAATTTTTCACGACGTTTTTAACGTTGTCATTTTGAAAAAAACATGCATGCTCAGAAGCAAGTTATGAGACGGGAGCGTTCGTTCTGGTAAAACTACCGTTCGTAATGGAGTAAGCACATTCATCACGCTGTAACAGACTGAAAAGTTTTTTACTAACAGGAAATCAGCAAAAGCAGCCCCAAGGGTGGCGCCATCCGAATGGAACTTCCCCTTTATAGTACCGTCGTATGTGTTGTACGTCACTGCGCTTTGCTAGAGCATTTTTTTCACGACCGTTTTAACCACTTAACGACTGCCGCATGTACATATGCGTCCACCGAATGGCACGTACAGGCAGATGGGCGTACCCGTACGCCCCTGCCTAGACGTGGGTCGGGGGTCCGATTGGGACCCCCCCGGTACATGCGGCGGTCGGAAATCGTCTGGGAGCGATCCGGGATGAGGGGCCGGCTATTCGTTTCTAGCCACCCCCTCGCGATCGCTCCCCGGAGCTGAAGAACGGGGAGAGCCATATGTAAACACGGCTTCCCCATGCTTCACTGTGGCGGCTGCATCGAATGTGTCATCCCTTTTTATAGGGAGACACAATCGATGACGTCAGACCTACAGCCACACCCCCCTACAGTTGTAAACACACACTAGGTGAACCCTAACTCCTACAGCGCCCCCTGTGGTTAACTCCCAAACTGCAACTGTCATTTTCACAATAAACAATGCAATTTAAATGCATTTTTTGCTGTGAAAATGACAATGGTCCCAAAAATGTGTCAAAATTGTCCGAAGTGTTCGCCATAATGTTGCAGCGTCACGAAAAAAATCGCTGATCGCCGCCGTTAGTAGTAAAAAAAAAAAAAAAATGCAATAAAACTATCCCCTATTTTGTAAACGCTATAAATTTTGCGAAAACCAACCGATAAATGCTTATTGCGATTTTTTTTACCAAAAATATGTAGAAGAATACGTATCGGCCTAAATTGAGGAAAATTTTTTTTTTTATATATTTTTGGGGGATATTTATTATAGAAAAAAGTAAAAAATATTGAATTTTTTTTCAAAACTGTCGCTTTATTTTTGTTTATAGCGCAAAAAATAAAAACTGCAGAGGTGATCAAATACCACCAAAAGAAAGCTCTATTTGTGGGGAAAAAAAGGACGTCAATTTTCTGTTAAAGCGACGCAGTGCCGAATCGCAAAACCTGGCCTGAGCCTTTAGCTGCATTTTGGTCCGGGGCTTAAGTGGTAATGATCGGGTTGAAAAAAAAAATCTTTTTTTCTAGACCCTTAAAAACAAAATTACAACCCGAAAAACGGTCGTGTGTACGCGGCATAAGACTAAAACTGAATTCGAATTTGCTGCTAAAATTAACACTGATACACACTATTAGATTTTCTGCAGATTTTTGTCTTCAGATTTACCAAGACCATGTAGTGCCAGGACCTGCCTGATTGCATACAAATTAAAACTCTTATTACATGGTTTTGGTAAATCCAAAGACAAAAATCTGCAGGGGGTAAAAAAAGGCAGTTGGCCAACATGCTTACCAGTGGGGCCACTCACACGGGGCGCACCTCCTTTCACAGCCCTATGAAAAGCAATGCACCGCGAATCAGGCAAAGGAGAAGACAACACAAAGAAAACCTCATCAGTAAGCTGCTCTTTCAATGTCTAATCATAGTATTGGGAGAAGGTATTTGACCAAGTTGCATCGCATTATCCATAGCAGAGAAAAGACTGACTGATCAGAATTACACAATGGCAAGAAAGACCGTTCACACATATGTATTTCAACTGTGAATTCAACTATCTACACTTTAAATAAAATAAATAGAGAATCACGCTGTAAGGTTGAAACCCTTTTTAATAGAAGTGTCCATAGTGTAGAACTAGAAGAACGATTCTGTCTGAGTGGATTGAACCTTTCCTTGTCCACTTATCTCTCTAGTAGCAGAACCCTGACAATGTCAACATTATCTCTAGAGTGAAATTCTCAAGATAAATGGAAATATTTCTGCTCTAAATGTACAGCCACAAAGATGAATCCTTTACCGCCTTGAACTTGTTTCTTGAAGATGTAGTGCTACCCCATTAGGGGCCGCTGAATTTGACAGATTCTTTCCCAAACAGTACAGAGGCTGCCAAACACCCAAATAACAGTCCAACTCATAGGCCCGGATTCACAAAGCACTTGCGCCAACATATCTCCAGATACGCTGCATAAGTGCTATTATGTGCCGTCGTATCTATGCGCCGGGCCCACAAACTAAGATACGCCTAAAAACAGGCTTCATCCCACCGACGTAACTTGCCTACGCCAGAGTAGAGTGGGCGCATATTTACACTGGACGCATTTGGCGCTCCCATTGATTTTCTATTAAAATATGCAAATGAGGGAGATACGGCGATTCACGAACGTACGTGCTCCCGACGCAGTGCGCGTAAAGTCATACGTCCGGCGTAAAGTTATGCCCCATAAAGGAGGTGTAACTCAGCAGCATCCATGCAAAGGGCTGCACCAGGGAACACAAGCCGGCGTATTTTACGTAGTTTACGTAGGACGTGAATATGACTAGGCGTAGGTTACGTTTACGCCGTAGGCAGTGATCCAACGTATCTTAGGGAGTAGTTGCGACGTGATTCTGAGCATGCACACTGGGATGCGTCCACGGGATGGCGCATGCGCCGTTTGTTATACGTATCTGTCTGGCGCTCGGCCCATCATTTGCATGGGGTCACGCCTCACTTGCATGGCTCACGCCCACTTCCACCTACGCCGCATTACGCCTAGGAAACCCAGCGCAGTTTTGGGAGCACTGGCTTTGTGAATTCAGTGCTTGCCTCTCTGCGCTGCGTTGGTGTAAAGTACAGGAGATACGCTACGGCGGCATAAATGTGCGCCGCTGTCTGTGAATCCGGGCCATAGAGTTTATATGTAGCTCATATTATTCTAGTAACTATTTCCCTTCTGATTTGGAATTCTATAGCTAGTTTTAGCTCAGGGCCAAATAAACAACATTGGTTACATCAAGTTATGCCCCGTACACACGATCGCAAATCCCGACAGCAAAAGTCTGATGTGAGCTTTTGAACGGAAATTCTGACCGTGTGTATGCTCCATCAGACTTTTGCTGTTGGAATTTCCGCCAACAAAAATTGAGAGCTGGTTCTCAAATTTCGAAATTCCGTTCGTCTGTAGCAATTCCGATGCGCAAAATTCAGACGCATGCTCAGAAACAATTTGCCGCATGCTCGGAAGCATTGAACTTTATTTTCTCAGCTCGTCCTAGTGTTGTACGTCACCACGTTCTTGACGGTCAAAAGTTCAGAGAAATTTTGTGTGACTGTGTGTATGCAAGCCAAGCTTGAGCGGAATTTCGTTGGAAAAACCATCCAAGGTTTTTCCAACGGAAAGGCATCAGATGGTCATCTAGGTAGTTAGAGGTTTGGTTGCATGACAGATTAGAAGATACTAGGGACTAAAGCCGCGTACACACGACCATTTTTCATGCTATCTGAAAAACTATGTTTTTCTCGACATGATTCTTATCAATCCTGCCTTGCATACACTCGATCGTGAAAGAAAATGCTCGAGCAAAGCGCAGTGACGTACAACACGTATGACGCCACTATAAAGGGGAAGTTCTATTCGGATGGCGCCACCCTTTGGGCTGCTTTTGCTGATTTCATGTTAGTAAAAGTTCGGTGAGAGATGATTCACGCTTTTCAGTCTTCGTGCTTTTCAGTCTGTTACAGCGTGACAAATGTGCTATCTTCATTACAAATGCTAGTTTTACCAGAACGAGTGCTCCCATCTCATAACTTGCTTCTGAGCATGCGCATTTTTTCCCCCAACTTGACGACTTGAAAAACGAAGAGAAAAATTAGAGCATGTTCTAAATTTTTAATGCCCATTTTTCACGTCGAGAAAAATACTCTGGAGCCTACACACGATCCCCGTTGATGCCCCAGTTGTTTTTTTTTTTCATTTTTTTTAAGTATATTTTGTGTGTGTACTCGAGAGAGGAGCTGGACTGCAGGAGTTGGGAGTAGGCAGGCCTCCCCCAGAGGCAATATGCCACCTTTCTCCATGCCCCGGGTGGCAATGGCGGGTGTGTGAGGGGGTCCTCCCACATAGCCCACCCTACCTGCTCCACTTTGAAGCCCAACGGGGCAGAGGGACTCCCTATAAGGGAGTGAGAGGATCTATCCCGCTCAACCAGCCCCGTTAGTCCTTCACCTCTCTTTTTAGAGACCGCGTGGTCAAAGTGCGTGCATGTTAACCCAATTTCGAGTGCGTGTAAGTGTGGTGGCTTTTGTGGGAGGGGGGTTGGGCGTACTAAGCGCAGGCTTACCTCGCATAGCACACCCACCGGGATACGGGCTGAGACCAGCAAACTCAATTCACATGTAGCCGAGACCGGGATCCGAACCCCTAGCTGCAGAGGTGAATGGCTTGTCAGCGCAGTGCCAATCGTGTTGAGCCACCGCAGCTCCCTCTGATGCCCCAGTTGAAGATTTTCTTGCAATAAAAAAAATGACTACTTATCTGTCCTGCTTCCCTCGCTGCTGAACTTTGCTGACTTAAAGTGGAATTTCCATCCCAAAATGTTTTTTTTATTATTGTGCTCATTAGACCTAAAAAAATAAAAAATAAAAATGTTTTTTTACTCATCTGGAAATGCCTGTTGCTATGCAGTCCCACAAAATCTGCCATTGGAATCACCTAGGACCCTGACATCATCTCCCTCTAATGCTCCTGGGAAATGTGCGTCATAATTTCCCAGGATGCAGTGCGCTACCCAATTATCACTCCCCATCCAAGACTTCCAGGAAGTAAGTGCTTGTGGGCTTCACAATGCCCACAAGCAAAATGACAACGGTGTGGACATAGTTTTATAAACTATCTTTTTTGAATAACAATGTGGAGCGGCAGCGGATTGTAAAATAGTAAGTGACCGGATTTATATTATAAAAACGCATGATGAAAGGACATACATTTAAAAAATGCTAATTGTGGTTGGAACCACGCTTTAAAGTACTAAGCTTGTAGGCAGGGACTAATTATTGTTCCTGTTGATTGTGCAGAATCATCCACATGGAGTTACTCTCTCTAAACATTGATTATATTCAAGAAATTGAATAGGCACAGAATAAGGCAATTATAGCAATGGTACTATATTTGTTGTAGAGTCAGACCATACAGTTTTTTGGGCAGAGAAAGTAATGTTTATTAGACATGTGCAATTTGTTTTGTTCCAAATTAGTTTTTCGACGATATTCAAAAAATTCCTTAATTCTGAAATATTAGAATTAACAAAAACCCGTTTAACAAATTTTTCTGAAAACTTAGAAATTTGAGAATATGAAAATTCAAAATTCGAAAATTAAAAAATTTGAAAATAAGAATGAAAATCCGAAAACTCAAAAGAACAAAAACCAGAGAAAAAGAATGACAATTTAAAAATCCGAAAATTTGAATATCCGAAATAAAAACAAACTAATAATAATAACTATTACTAACTATTAAATCATAGGTTTAGGAATTTCCTTTCAAATGTGTCTGTTAGTGAATATAACGAATACGAATTTATCCGCAGTTACAATATATACGAAATAACGAGTGCCGCATCTAAACAAATGAAACATAACAAATTAATAATAATAAATAATAAAAATGTATTAATATTAAAATTATTATTAATTTTCTATGTTGCATTAGTTAAGATGCAGCATTCATTATTTCAGATAATTTGTAACTTCGGATAAATTTGTTACGTTCGCTAAAAGCCAAATTTAAAAGTAAATTCCAATACCTAAAATACCTTATTTTTAGTTAGTTAGTTAATATTTCGGATTTTTGAATTTTCAGATTTTCGTTCTTATTTTTGGATTTTTGAATTTTCAAATTTCTGAATGTTCAAACGTTCGGATTTTCGAATTTCTGGATTTTGGAATTTCTAAATTTTTCCAAATTATCAAAATAAATGCTGCATCTAAATGAATGGAATGTAACAAATTAGAATTTTTACGGATTTACAAATTTATTCGAAATAATGAATTTTGATCATAACAAATGACCTAAAAAAAAAATGAAACGAAAAAAACACATTTTTCAGCAGTGCACATGTCTAATGTTTATCATCAAGGCAGTTTTCCAGTTGAATCATGAAATACACTTACAGACCAGAGAATGCTGGAGCAATACTTCCCCTGAAGGGGTAATGATATTACTGGGCCACACAGACACCCCCACAAGTCCTTGCAGATATCCAGCTGCTGGTGGGAGACTCTTCTGAGGAGCTGACAAAAGAGACACCCTATAATTGGAAACCTATTCTCCCCATCCGCCAACTAATACTGCTCCCACTCTCCCCCTAACCAGCAGAGCTCTGTACCTATCTTACTCCCACATTGCGGACATGAATCATAAGCTGCTATTTACCACTTCAGCCCGGAAGAATTGGCTGCTCAATGACCGGGCCCTTTTTTGCGATACGGCACTGCAGCGCTTTAACTGACAATTGCGCAGGTCGTGCGACGATGCACCCAAACAAAATTGACGTCTTTTTTCCCCCAAAAATAGAGCTTTCTTTTGGTGGTATTTGATGACCTCTGCGGTTTTTATTTTTTGGGCTATTAACAAAAAATAGCGACAATTTTGAAAAAAAAGCAATATCTTTGACTTTTTGCTATAATAAATATTCCCCAAAAATATATATATAAAAAAAACGAATTTCTTTCTCAGTTTAGGCCAATGTATATTCTTCTACATATTTTTGGTAAAAAAAATATCACAATAAGCGTATGTTGATTGGTTTGCGCAAAAGTTATAGCGTCTACAAAATAGTTTTATGGCATTTTTATTAATATTTTTTTATTATTAATGGGGGTGATCTGTGATTTTTATTGTGACTGCGACATTATGGCAGACACATTGGACACTTTTGACACTTTTGGGTCATTGTCATTTATACAGCGATCAGTGCTATAAAAATGCACTGATTGCTGTGTAAATGACACTTGCAGGGAAGCGGTTAGGGGGTGATGAAGGGGTTAAGCGTGATTCTAACTCTGGGGGGGCTGGGCTACCAGTGACATGACAGTGATCACTGCTCCCGATGACAGGGAGCAGTAGATCACTGTCCTGTCACTAGGCAGAACAGGGAAATGCCTTGTTTTGCTCTGCCGCTCCAGAGATGATCGTGGGCACCCGGCAGACATAGAGTCCGCGGGACCCATGGTCACGCACCCGCACGGTGAAAAATTTGCACAGCCGTGCCATTCTGCCGACGTATATGTACATGCAGCGGTCGGCAAGTGGTTAAGCAGTTCTGATTTAAGATGGCCGCCCAAATCTTGTGGAATTTTGGAATCCATCAGAGAATATTCGCCTTCCTAAGATTGCCACCTGAAGCCCATAAGAGGGGACAGAATAGTCCTCCATGATCTTCTGCTGACCTGAAGGAATGGCTCAGTGCCACCAGTAAAAAGAATCACAGAGCGTGGTGAGGGACCAGGAATCCAACACAAGCGGAAATTTGTTAGCAAGCTCCAAGAGAACAAAGATTACCAGCATGGGCAGCAGGACAACAGTACGGTCATCTTTGTAAAAGGTAATAAATGTCTGCACATATTACATCTTTACATTACTTACAATGAATGCTAATAACATAAAACATTTTTTTAGGTCAGGTCCGCTTTAGCATGTTCATTATATGACCTACAAAGGTTTCCAGTCATATGACTCCTCTCCACACGCACGCACGCACGCACCGATATGAATGAAATAATTATTTTGATAGAAGAAAGACATCTGGGTGAAAGGAAAAGTCTTGTGTATCGCTATGCATGGCAAACGGATTTAGACAGTAATTAGGTATTGTGCTGTATCAGCCTATGCTCTAGATTTAACAGTTAATACTTTAAATCTTAGCAGCAATAATTCAGGATGATGAATCTCCTGTGCCGGCGTCAGGATTCTTAAGTTACAACCTTATCCTCAATGTTTATAGAAAGTATTCTTTTTGCAGAATCTATAAGACTTGGGGAAAACGGAAGAGCTACTCCATCATATTTCCAGAATCCCTTGTAATATTATAAACCTTAGTTTGAGTGCAAGGAGTACTATACAAAGTATAATAAATGAACCCAAAATTGGACTTAAAGTGATACTAAATAGACATGTGCATTCGTTTTCGTTAGAATGCATTTTCGTCCGAAAATCAGTTTTTTTCGTTATCGTTTTAACAAACGATAACGAAAGTGCAAGAAACGAAAACCGAAAGATCCGACATAAAAAATGCTTTATTTTCGTTTTCGTTGCGGTAAAAATTCGACAGAGAGATTCGACATTATAGGGAAAAGATTCAACATCATAGAGAAAAGATCCGACATTATAGAGAAAAGATTTGACACTATAGAAATAATAGATTCGACATTACAGAGAATAGATTTCGATTTATGAGAAAATAGATTCGACATTATAGAGAATAGATTCAACATTATTACTAGTCATACAACATTAGAATTCTTGTAGGCTGAATATTCGAACAGAAATGTACGATTCGACGTAAAGATTCGACGTTCCATTCGACAGAAACCAAGTATTATTGGATTTTCGGATGAAAGCTATTCCCCAACGAAAAACAAAATAAATCAAAACGATTTTCGGGAGTAACTAAATAAATGTATTTTCCAAACGAAAACGAAAAAACGAAACAAAATATTCCAGTCTGCACATGTCTAATACTAAAGGTTCAAATAATAATAATAAAAAAAAAAAACATCTAATACCTACCTCCACTGTGCAGTTCGTTTTGCACAGAGTGGCCCAGATCCAAGTCTTCTGGGGTCCCTCGGTGGCTCTCGCGGCTCCTCCCCACATTAAATAACCCCTTAAGAGAAGCGCTCTCCAGAGGGGGTTACCTTGCGGGCGGGCTCCTGTGTCCAGCATTTGGCGTCCATAGCTTTTGAATGCAGGACTCGGCCTCGCCCCCGGCACCCGCGTCATTGGAGTTGATTGACAGTAGTGGGAGCCAATGGCTGCGCTGCTATCAATCTATCTCAAGAGCCGAGAACCCTGGGCAGAGAGACAGCGTGACAGCTACTTTACATTGTAGCAAAGTGTAATTTCAACAGTGTTGTCACATGAAAATATATAAAATATTTACAAAAATGTGAGGGGTGTACTCACTTTTGTGAGATACTGTAGCATGTAAGCCATGCACTCCCTAATTGAGTGGATTCCATCCAGGCCTTTGGGCATAATCTACAGAGAACTGAGCATGGTAGGAGAACTAGTGTACTACACTGTCTCTCCCGAATGGTCTCTGAGTTGGCACTGGGACAAGGTGGATATTGGCAGGAAGAGGAGAATGATGATTTTCTTTCCATTGTGAGTCACTGAAAGCTAGGATGACCTCTGTCTATGCTTATACAGTGGAACCTTGGTTTACGAGAAACGCAGTTAACGAGCATTTTGAAAGTCGCGCAACTTTAAAAAAAAAATTCTGACTCGGTTTGCAAGTGTTGTCTCGCAAAACAAGCAGAATTCAAGCTTATCGGGCCTGCAGTGCATTTGGCCTGAGGTGCGGGGGCGCCGGAGCTGAAATACTCTAAAATATTCAGGTCCTGTGTGTTTCCTAGCCTTTCTGAGGGTTTCCGAGGTCAGCCAAGTGTTTCCGAGTGTTCCTGTTTCTCTCCGCCCCCCCCCCACCTCTGGCTTCATGCGGTATTGCATGACATTGAAGTCAACGCGGAACAAATTATTTTCGTTTCCATTGACTTCTATGGGGAAACTCGCTTTTATATGTGAGTACTTTGGATTACGAGCATTCCCCTGGAACAGATTATGATCATAATCTGAGGTTCCACTGTACTTGACATAGTCAGCAGGATCCACTGTGTTGCTGTGGAAGCTGTGATCAGTGCATGAGAAAAGGATGTGACTTCATATGATTGGAGGAGATAAGTGGAAGCCAGTGTAAATGCAGCAGAGCTGAAGAGGGGACAACAACAAGTGGTTGAGACCAAGAAAAATTGTGGTTTCCTTCCGTTGTGGGGCTTAGGATGACCTCCAGTCAATAGGGGGCACTAACCCACATGCTAACAGGCTTTTCTTCTCCAAACACGTATTCTCCTCGGGCAGCAGGAGTGGGAGGGTAGAGAGCAGTTTTACATGCTCCCCCCCCCCCCCAGGCAAAGCCTGGGAGGCAAGAGAGCTTCCAGAAGGTTCCCCCAAACATTTATGTCCTCCTCCAGTATGAACCACTGGCAATAAACTTCCTAGTGATTGACAAGGGGGACAAACATATTAATAACTTATTGGATTTTACACTATTGCCAGGGACACTCCCCAAAAGCAAACAAAAGCCAATAAAGCTGAGCTTTGAAAGAACCTGAAAACAGAGCAATGATAAAATTTAGACTGACTACAGCCCAGCAGCACAACAGTCAGGCAAGGGGCACCACTGTTTAGAACAGGTCCTTACATAACGTTAAAGCTAGGATGCAGTTTTAGATTTATTATGTTGACTGCTTTATTCGGTAACAGGCACATTTAGAATCCCCCTCTGAGTCCTATGGTCAAGAAACAAAAAAAAGAGACATACAGTGGGTATAGAAAAGAATCACCCCCCTTTAAAATAATCACACGTTTTTGCTTTGCAGCCTGAAATGAAGACAGACACAGTTTTTGTTTTATCCAGCTGTATTTACTCAGTGCAACTTATAACATTCATATATATATAACATCAACATGTCAGAATTCGTTTTTTTTTTATTAAAAAATAGAATAGCTGAGTTGGAAAAAGGATCACCCCCTCCTAAAAATAACTTGTAAACTTATAGCCATATTCAGACACCCCCTCCTAAAAATAACTTGTAAACTTATAGCCAGATTCAGAGAGAGTTACGCCGGCGTATCAGTAGATACGCCGTCGTAACTCTGAATCTGCGCCTTCGTAAATTATTCTCAAATTGCGATACACTTAAATCTAGCTAAGATACGACCGTGGGCGCCGTCGTATCTTAGCTGTCTATTTAGGCCGGCCGCTAGGGGCGTGTACGCTGATTTACGCCTAGAATGCATAAATCAGCGAGATACGCCTATTCACGAACGTACGCTTGCCCGTCGCAGTAAAGATACGCCGTTTACGTAAGGCGTTTTCAGGCCTAAAGTTATTCCACCAAAAAGATGGTGCAGCCAATGTTAAGTATGGACATCGGAAACCGCGTCAAATTTTTAAATTTTTACGTTGTTTGCGTAAGTCGTCCGTGAATGGGGCTGGGCGTAATTTATGTTCACGTCGAAACCAATAAGTCTTGGTGGCGTAATTTGAAGCATGCGTACTGGGATATGTCCACGGACGGCGCATGCGCCTTTCGTTCAAAACGTCAATCACGTCGGGTCACGATTCATTAGCATAAAACACGCCCACCTCTTCACAATTTGAATTAGGCGTGCTTAGGCCGGCACATTTACGATACGCCGTCGTAACTTAGGACGCAAGTGCTTTGTGAATACAGCACTTGCCTCTCTAACTTACGGCGGCGTAGCGTATATGAGATACGCTACGCCTGTCTAACGTTAGGCTCATCTACCTGAATCCAGCTAATAATCAGGTGTATCTAATCACCTTTTCAATGGCACACAAGGCCATTTTATTTTCAGCTGTGATCAGCTGTGGTCATTTTGCTTAGCTCAGCATAAAAAGAGCTTTCCTTGAGTATTTCTGTCCCTGGTAGTGCAACTGAAGAAAAACAATCAACTATAGGTGTCAAGGCACTGTCAAAAAGATCTCCGGATTAAGTTGTGGACAGGCACAAGTCATGAGACAGATATCACAAACATTTTTAAGACTTTACCTATGCCTAGAAGCAAAGGGAAGTCTATTGTTAAGAAGTAGAAGGTATAGATAAAAAAAACTGCGCTAAGAAATTTAACAAGCTTGTGAAACCTATAAAATAATCTACAAGCATATAATGGAAGCAGCGACTCTCCTGTGTAACAATAGGACAGTAAACAAAGTGGAAAAAGTATAGAATCACACTACCTTGAAACATACATTTATTAAAAAACTCTAATAAACACGAAATAGTAAAACATATGTGAGATTTGTGAAAAATAACCTAATAGATCTTAAATGGTTAAATACTTTCATAATTTAGTATTTAACCATTTATGATCTATTTGGTTATTTTTCACAAAATTCACACGTTTCACTATTTGGTGTTTATTAGAGTTTTTTTATTTATGTTTGTATGCTTTCAAGGTAGCGTGATTTTATATTTTTTCCAAGAAGTAGAAGGTATTTGGCACAACACAGACCCTCCCTGTATCAGGACGTTGGATGAAAGAGCCAGGAAGAAACTGGTCATAGAGTCTACAAAGAGGCCTACAGCAACTCTGAAGCAGTTGCAGGAATATATGTCAAAGAGTGATCATTGTGTGCATGTGACAACAATACCACTAATTCTCCACAATTGTGGCTTGTATGGGAGGGTTGCAAGAAAAAAGCCACTCCCCAAAAAAGGTCACTTGCAGTCATGACTAAGCTTTGCAAAAATGCACCTTGATGAGACTACAATTGAAGTATAGGGCCACAACACCAAACTATATGTCAGGAGGAAATCCAATACAGCTCATCATTCAAATAACATCATCCCTACAGTAAAGCACGGAGGTGGTAATATCCTGTTATGGGGGTGTTTCTCTGCAGCAGAGACTGGAGCACTTGTCAGGATAGAAGGAAAAATGGATGGGGCAAAATACTGTCACATTCTTGAGGAAAATCTGCTGCCCCCTCCCAGAAAGTGGGAGGAAGATTTACCATAAAACATGACAATGACCCAAAGCACACAGCAAAAATGACCATATAGTGGTCGAAGGAGAAAAGGGTGAATGTCATTGCATGGCCTACACAGGACCCAGACTTAAAGCGGAGGTTCACCCAAAAACACAACTTTGTACCATCCAAACTAGCATACTAGCATCAGCTACAGTATGCCTTTTTTTTTTTTTCCGCTGTACTTACGGTTTAATCCGTAACTTTCTTTTCAGACACCCGCGGGTAGTAGGCATTCCTATGAAGAGTGGAACATGATTGACGGCCGGCTATGGCGCGTCACACGTTCCAAAAATAGCCGGAGTAGGACTCGGCTCTTCACGGTGCTATACGGCGCCTGCGCACAGACTAGGAGCTGACTGCGCAGGCGCCGTATATGTCCGCGTCCTATTTCGGCTTTTTTCGGAAGGCATGACGCGCCATAGCTGGACGTCAATCATGTACCCCTCTTCATAGGAACGCCCATTTCCTGGCCGGAGTCTGAAACGAAAGTTACGGATTAAACCGTAAGTACAGCGCAAAAAAAAAATAAGGCATACTGTAGCTGACACTAGTATGCTCGTTTGTATGGTAGATAAAGACATTTTTTTTTTAGGGTGAACCCCCGCTTTAAAGCCCATTGAAAATCTGTGGAATGACTTAAAGACTTCAGTCCACAAATGGTCACCATTAAATTTAACTGAACAGTTCTGGAAGAAGAATGGGCAAATATTGCAAAGTCTGGGTGTGCAAAGTTAGTAGAGACATTCCAACAGACTAAAGGCTGTAATTAAAGCAAAACGTGGTTCAACAAAATACTGACACAATGGTGGGTGATCTTTTTTCCAACTCAGTTATTCTGTTTTTAATTATTATTATTTATTTATTTTTTGTTGGTGTTATATCTTTCACTTGGATGTCATAAGTTGCAAAGAGTATATACAGCTGGATACAACAAAAACTGTATCTGTCTTCATATCAGGCTGAAAAACAACAAGATGTGATTATTTTTAAAGGAGTGATCCTTTTCTATACCCACTGTAGAGGAGAATTTACGAAGTCTAGAATCTGGAGCAGCTGTGCGGGTTAACCAATCAGCTCCTAGCTTTCATTTTTAGAAGCTTAAGGCCCCTTTCACACGTGCGGACCGTATGTCCGCTTTTTCATCCATCCGTTTACGGATGAAAAAGGGACATGCATAGGTCCCTATGAGATTGCGGGTGTCAGCGGATGAACATCCGCTGACACCCGATCTCATCCGCCTCCGCAATGATCCGATTTTGCAGACGGAAGAAAACCCTAATTTTCCTTCCGTCTGCGGATCGGATGAACACGGACATACGGTCCATGTTCATCCGATCCCCCCATAGGGGAGAGCGGAGAAAAGACAGGGTGGTCCCTGCACAGTGTGCGGGGACCCGCCCTGTCATCCGCCAGCTCAGCGGGGATCAACGGAGCGATCCCTGCTGAGCATACTGAGCATACGGAGCATACGGAGGCGGATCATTACTGATCCGCCCCGTGTGAAAGGGGCCTTACTGAAAAAGCGGAAGATGGAAGCTGATTGGTTACAATGCACAGCTGTTTTAGATTCTGTCTGCTTCAAGTTTAATAAACTCCCTCCATAGTTACTTGATATAAAATTTGCAGAGAGTCTTATGCCTTCTCATCGGCAGCTCACACTCAGATGTCCCCTCTCCTCTTCTGTTCTAATGCTCTCATTTACCAATATAAACGAGTGCCAAAACAAAATATGATTAAAACATGAACAAGGCACAAGGTTTATATGGCTCTATTATTGCTAATGTTGATGGTAAGGTGATGCTAAAATTCTTCATGATGGTAGTAGCTGTATTCCACAGATAGCACTAGAAACCCCCACAAGAAATCTTGATGTCTTCCAATATGAACATATTACTAAGCCATTATTAAATTCAAATTCCAAAACTCATTCCAGATGAATTACATTAACAACCAGCTTCAGCCTACCACATAATGGCAATTGCGAGGACGTTTCAGGCAGACGGCACATAAGTGTAATTAATTGTGTTGTTGTGATACTCCTGTGTCTTTGTTCGACAACAGTAAAAAGATGTCTTCAGCCTTGGGAAATGAAATGTATGATTTCACAAAAATCACATTGCATTCCAGAATATGACTGGCGTGTGTCAGGTTAAGAAATATTTTGATTTTCAATTTTCCAAACACAATTGCTCATTTGGTGACCGAAAAGCGCATTCTGCTCCATTGGTGCTTTGAGAAGGTTTAAAAAGAATCTGTTTTCTAAACAATTAGGGACAGTCGTTTTGCAAATATTCTTATTGCGCACATTCACACTAATGTTCTGCATTAGCATATGCACATTAAACACACTGTACAGGCCAGGGATGGGTCCTGGAAGGCAGATATGTGTCCCAATTATTTAGATTGTGGTCCCTTTAAAGGGACAAAAAGAAAGAAGTAGTTGGGGAGTACTTAGGGATTCTTGCCCATGCACCCAAGAGGGCTTTTAGGGTGATCTGGAAAAAGGGGAAAACTGATCCTATTATGTTACACATGCATTGTGGTTTGTTTGCCTTTAAATAATTTTGTCCCTTCCTCACTTTGTAGCCAGACAATGCCCTGCAAAGCTAGCCCCACCCTCTTTTCAGTGTGTATTTAGTTTCTCTTCTGAGAACATGTAATTGCTGGACCTAGATATATTATGATTTCTTGACCTATCTAGCGTTCATCTGTAAAGACCTACACAAGTATTTAAATAAAGCTTTCTACGATTGTCAAGATGTCAATTGGATCAAGACACTGTCTGCCAATGCTGCTGAGATTGTAAGTTATAGCTATCTCACCACAACTTGATCAGTTATAGAGCTCACACTTGCAATGTTTAGATCCAGGAAGCAGAACAAACCCTCATATTAAATCCAAAATCCAGAGGCTCTGAGAGATTTTGTGTGGGATAGGGCCTCAAACCCTGATTACAGGGACTTTAGTCCTGAAAGGGTTATCCTTCCGGTGGCAGATGGCTGAAAAGGCCAGGAAGCAGTCAGCAGGTGTGGTGTGAAGTAGGAGATACTTGGGAGAAAGAGTTGTGTACTGTGCTGGTTACAGAGACATTGTTGAGCTTGTGCGGCTTTGCTGGACCCTCAAAGCAGGTAGGGACTTTAGAAACCCTGTTAAGGGCCAGGTTTTGCTGGCAGTGAGCCAAAGGTTTGATTTATACCAGAAGTTGATGGACTGTTTGTTTATTTTAAGCTCGGGAAATTCACTTTGTCTGTATTTGAAAATAGAAGACTGTTTACTTTTATCAACCCAGCTGGCTGGTGTTCAGAACTCTTGAAATATTGCAACCTGTTATGCTGAGCAATTATGTGCATTGAGTTGGGACAGCTCATTCATTGGAATGGCTGGCAAAATGCACCAAAATTGAGGCATATACATAGCATTTTTTGCACATCAGCTTCATTGTAACGATATGCTGCACTGTAATGCATGTCTCATGGCAAGGTGCTATTCAGAATGAATGGTATTGCATGGCTCCAATGAGCCTAGTATGCTGTATCATGCATTACCATGCATTGTGGTAACTTTACAGCAGCGCAATAGTGTGAATGGGTTCTTAAAGTAACTCTGCTATTCGGAGCTTTCCAGTATATAGTGCAGGCATCTACAGGTACACATATGTTCAGCAGCCTCCAAGTCCCAATCTTTACACCTTCATGCCAGGTCTTTTGAAAGACAAAGCTTTAACATTTACTGGCACAGGCAGTGTCAAAGCTTGCAACTTCATCTCAGTATGGTCTGTCCCTAAACTTCCTAGCGGTATTCCCAAATCTGGTTGGAGGTGGAATTTCAGTACCATTAGCTGTATTCCAGAGCCAGACTCGGGATCGCATCGCAGTATCCAGGCAAAGTAACTTACCTTGTCTCTTGGATCCTGCGATGTCTCCCCGCTGTGTGTACGAGCCGTCATCTCGCTCGATTCACACAGTGCCCGAGTGCCGCCGTTTTTGATTTGATTACATTATTGAATAATTTTTATTATCATTATATTATTATTTGTTATAATTATTTATAGTTATGTATTATATTAGAATTTATGATTTTGTGTTTCAAACTTTATCATACCTGGGATGTCTACTAGACTCTTGTTTGGGCAGATTTAAGTGAGTTATTCCTAAGAATTGCAGGCCTACAATATAAAACGCCAAATTTCCATGCAAAATAGCACCTAAAATCTGACATAATCAAACCTCCAGGAAGGTTAAATCTTCATTTTGGGGGCTACTGTTGGTAACGACAAGCACTTCTATGTGCTTTCACTTCACACTTGAGTCTCAGTTTGTTTTTTGTATTTTCTTACCTATCGTGACAGTGTTGCTTCAATGAGATTCACACCCACACAAATAAAAGTCTAAAAACATCAAGTGAAAATGCCAGTGATTTTCAAATCTTGTGTAAAGTCCAAGAACAAGTGAAAACGTTCAACTATCCACGATTCCGTAAATGTATCTTGAAGAGAGGACCAAGACACTTGTGCCCTTAACCACAAATAAGGTTGGCCTCTTATCAAATATGAAAGATCCTCACCACAGAGATCAATCAGGCAGGTAATTACCGTATTTATCGGCGTATACCGCACACTTTTTTCCCCTTAAAATAAGGGGAAAATCGTGGGTGCGCGATATACGCTGATACCCGCTTTCCGCGCTGAGTTTGAACTGTGCCGCCGACATATACCGAGCGCAGTACACTCGGGTACATTCGGCCAGGCTCGACTTCGCTCGCGGTCACGTTCTGTGCCGCCTCCTAGAAGCCGAGCGTGCCCGAGTGTACTGCGCTCGGTATATGTCGGCGGCGGCGTTCAAACACAGCGTGGGAATCGGGGATTCGACTCAGAGACAGCGCGGGAGGACACCACTGAGGCCGCAGACGGACACCGGAGCGGACAAGGCCGCCGATGGACGCCGGACAAGACACCGACGAGGGGCATTCAAACTGTAAATATTTTTTTTTCTGAAATTTTCCTTCCAGGTTGGGGGTGCGCGCTATACGCGGGTGCGCGCAATACCCCGAAAAATACGGTAACAGACCTCTAGACAGTTAAGCCCCAGTAGGGCAAAGCTTAATTTGTGACATCAGCATGCTCACTGTGTGGCCAGCAGCATCAGTACATGTTCTGACATGCTATATTTTCTTTTACCTTTTTAAGTACCTGTCTATTGTTTTAACCTCTTGGCACCAAACGCACACAAATAAGCGGCCTCTCGTGGGTGGGCCTTTTTGCAGAGAGGCCGCATATTTGCATAGGTGCAAATAGAGCTGTGTCGCGAGCGTGAGCCCCGTGATCAGGAGCTTTCCGATCATGTGACCGCTGTAACAGCCAATTACTTCAGTCATATGACCATAAGCCCTGCCCCACCTCTCAGCATTCTAAACCCCTTAAAGGGCCGGCAGGCGCCAGCTTCAAGGAGTTAAATAAATTATTTGCCAGTTTTGCACAATGTGTGGCCGCTGTTCTCCTCCATGAATGCAAATGTGGCCTGATCTAACATCCTCGGAATCCTCGGAAAAACAAAAATTGATGTCCTGCTATTGCCATTGATGAATGGAAAAATACAAAAAGAAAGCACTCACATTGCCACATCCGTAAATTTTGGAGGGGAAACAAGAAAAACTATGCTCAAGTCACCATTGGGCCAGACTTTATGTAACAGGCCCTTTCAGCGCCGTAATGCGTTCCACGCTGGAACGCATACAGCGCCCGCGCGATGACGTCATCGCCCAGCGCCGCCTGCGTTCCAGCCTGGAACGCGGAAGTGTGCCGTGAATCACGGCGGTTTCTCTGCTGCCCTGCCTCGTATAAGTTCTTATGCACTGCACCTGTGAGCTGCCTATAAAGGCATTCAGACTTCATAGAAACCCCGTTCTATTATTGTCAGCCGTACCGCTCGCCACGCTACAATACAGGTGCCTTTGCTGCCATACTGGACATCAACTTATGCTGCAACATTATGGCCAGCTAGCAAAAGACCTTTACTACGTCCAGGCTGCCATCACTGCGGACAACCAAGAGATCTTCCCTGCTGACACCCTACACTACGGAATCCCTTGCTGCAAAACTCCTGTTTGTGTGGAATGACACCTGGGGTCCCGTACTGATAATCACTTGCATATAGAGGTGTATTGGAATCTTTAAAGTGTATATTATAATTTTAAACGCTAAGCTCTGGCCGCATGTTGTAATGCATCCATTCTTAGTAGCTCAGCGCCTTTCTTTATGTGAGAGAGAGAGATGATGTAGAGAACCCCCAAACTCTTGTTTGTGTGGAGTGACGCTTAGGGTCCAATACTGAATTCTCACATAAAGAAGTGCATTGAAATCCTTGCTAACCGCAATTGTGGTTCTCTCCGCTCACCAGAGCTGTTACACTTTAGAGGCATGGAAAACAATGTGGAAGTTTAGAAAAATAAAAATGTATTGAAAATAGTACATGATATAATCGAAAATGTTAAAATTTGATAAAAACCATATAAAATTATACAATTTGTATAGTGAGCCCTTGTTTCACCGTTAGGCTTCTTCAGGAACTGGTCAAGGTTCAAAGAAGTAACAAAAGAAAGAGAATGAGTCTCATTGTCTCATAGTGGACTTGGCCTAATCTTGGCCTAGTCCAGTGGTCAAAATGTTTTAGGTCAGGAATACCCAAAATATATGGCGTTCCAAAGGACTGCAGAACAACAATCAGCAGATCCTGTTCACAACAGCAGGGGCGTATGAATGTCAATATGACATCAAACAAGGAAACATAACAAAGAGATTGCACAGTATTAGACTGTCTCCCAGGGGCATACCCGTACCATATGACTGATATTTTGAACCTTGACTGTATCCTGAAGAAGCCTAAAGGTGACACGAGTTGATGCACAAGGGCTCACTGCCATTGATGAATGTCTGGAGGTCTGTTATATGCCTGGCTGATCTCTGTGGTGGGGATCTTTCATATTGGTAAGAGACCAACATTATTTGTGGTGAAGGGCATGAGCGTCTTGGTTGTCTCTTCAAGATACCTTCACAGAGTTGGTGGATAGTTGAATGTTTTCACCTTTTCGTAGACTTTACAGTTTATTTTGAGGATTTGCACATCGCTGATGTTTTCACTTGATGTTTGTGGACTTTTATTTGTGTGGATGCGCAAAATATTATTTTTGTATTTTTGCTTTAGTGGGATTAACTGTATTATCTGCCCTACCCTTTGCCGCATACCCAATGGGGAAACAGAAAGCAATAAAAACCTAAGCGAGAATTTAGTTCTTCTCCATGCCATCCAAAATATTGTGGATGAAAGTTTAAACAATGAAGCAGTATTAGGTCATTATAGGCTATTGCATGTTCAGTTTGGCTGCATACTACATATCGTTTTTAGCAGTATGGTCACTAGCCCATTTATGACATACTGTTTTGCAGTAACACATTGACCCCAATGCAGCCCGAGGGCTTTCACACTGGAGTGGTGCGCTAGCAGGACGGAAAAAAAAGTTCTGCTAGCAGCATCTTTAGAGCGGTAAAGGAGCGGTGTGTATACCGCTCCTTCACCGCTCCTGCCCATTGAAATCAATGGGACACCGCAGCTATACCGCTGGCAATGCGCAGAGGCGCATTGCGGGTGGTTTTAACCCTTTCTCGGCCGCTAGCGGAGGGTAAAACCACTCCGCTAGCGGCTGAATAGCGCCATATACAGTATTCTCTAGCAACCAATAAACAAGCAGAAGTCATGTGCTGTAACCTCAAGTAAATAGTTAGTGAGCCATAATGTGTGCTGTAACCTCTAGCAGCCAGTCAGTGAGCGGTAATGATACACTTTAAAGCGAAGGTTCACCCAAAAAATGTATTTTTAACATTACATTCAGCCGAGTTGTCCTAATGACAATCGGCTGTTTTTTTTTCGTACATACCGAATTTTCACCGCCACTTCCGGGTATGTATTCTGCGGGACTGGGCGTTCCTAATTGATTGACAGGCCTCCGACCGTCGCATACTGCGCGTCACGAGTTGCCGAAAGAAGCCAAACGTCGGTGCGCAGGCGCCGTATAGAGCCGCACCGACGTTCGGCTTCTTTCGGCAACTCGTGACGCGCTGTATGGGACGGTCGGAAGCCTGTCAATCAGATAGGAACGCCCAGTCCCACAGACGACATACCCGGAGGCGGCTGTGAAAATACGGTATGTACGAAAAAAACAGCCGATTGTCATTAGCCTGAATGTAATGTTAAAAATGTATTTTTGGGTGAACCCCCACTTTAACCTCTGGCAACCAATCGCAATCGCTGCCTAAACTAATTCAGTAAACTGATTTTGAGTCTAGCTGCTATTGTAGACTCAGGGCAAGAAAATGTTTGCCCAGGGTCCAAATAATATTAAAGACGGCCCTGCATGTATAAAGGAGTTACATTATCAGTGGCTATCCAGTGGCCTAAAAGGAGTATCGTGGGACCTGTAAGAAACAGTGGGTAAGACGGTGGTGGAGGTGGATGGAGCAAACCTTGAATTGTCATTATTGCAGAAGGGCACACAAAGAAGGGCACTCCAATGAGCCTAGTATGCTGTATCATGCATTACCATGCATTGTGGTAACTTTACAGCAGCGCAATAGTGTGAATGGGTTCTTAAAGTAACTCTGCTATTCGGAGCTTTCCAGTATATAGTGCAGGCATCTACAGGTACACATATGTTCAGCAGCCTCCAAGTCCCAATCTTTACACCTTCATGCCAGGTCTTTTGAAAGACAAAGCTTTAACATTTACTGGCACAGGCAGTGTCAAAGCTTGCAACTTCATCTCAGTATGGTCTGTCCCTAAACTTCCTAGCGGTATTCCCAAATCTGGTTGGAGGTGGAATTTCAGTACCATTAGCTGTATTCCAGAGCCAGACTCGGGATCGCATCGCAGTATCCAGGCAAAGTAACTTACCTTGTCTCTTGGATCCTGCGATGTCTCCCCGCTGTGTGTACGAGCCGTCATCTCGCTCGATTCACACAGTGCCCGAGTGCCGCCGTTTTTGATTTGATTACATTATTGAATAATTTTTATTATCATTATATTATTATTTGTTATAATTATTTATAGTTATGTATTATATTAGAATTTATGATTTTGTGTTTCAAACTTTATCATACCTGGGATGTCTACTAGACTCTTGTTTGGGCAGATTTAAGTGAGTTATTCCTAAGAATTGCAGGCCTACAATATAAAACGCCAAATTTCCATGCAAAATAGCACCTAAAATCTGACATAATCAAACCTCCAGGAAGGTTAAATCTTCATTTTGGGGGCTACTGTTGGTAACGACAAGCACTTCTATGTGCTTTCACTTCACACTTGAGTCTCAGTTTGTTTTTTGTATTTTCTTACCTATCGTGACAGTGTTGCTTCAATGAGATTCACACCCACACAAATAAAAGTCTAAAAACATCAAGTGAAAATGCCAGTGATTTTCAAATCTTGTGTAAAGTCCAAGAACAAGTGAAAACGTTCAACTATCCACGATTCCGTAAATGTATCTTGAAGAGAGGACCAAGACACTTGTGCCCTTAACCACAAATAAGGTTGGCCTCTTATCAAATATGAAAGATCCTCACCACAGAGATCAATCAGGCAGGTAATTACCGTATTTATCGGCGTATACCGCACACTTTTTTCCCCTTAAAATAAGGGGGAAATCGTGGGTGCGCGATATACGCTGATACCCGCTTCCCGCGCTGAGTTTGAACTGTGCCGCCGACATATACCGAGCGCAGTACACTCGGGTACATTCGGCCAGGCTCGACTTCGCTCGCGGTCACGTTCTGTGCCGCCTCCTAGAAGCCGAGCGTGCCCGAGTGTACTGCGCTCGGTATATGTCGGCGGCGGCGTTCAAACACAGCGTGGGAATCGGGGATTCGACTCAGAGACAGCGCGGGAGGACACCACTGAGGCCGCAGACGGACACCGGAGCGGACAAGGCCGCCGATGGACGCCGGACAAGACACCGACGAGGGGCATTCAAACTGTAAATATTTTTTTTTCTGAAATTTTCCTTCCAGGTTGGGGGTGCGCGCTATACGCGGGTGCGCGCAATACCCCGAAAAATACGGTAACAGACCTCTAGACAGTTAAGCCCCAGTAGGGCAAAGCTTAATTTGTGACATCAGCATGCTCACTGTGTGGCCAGCAGCATCAGTACATGCTCTGACATGCTATATTTTCTTTTACCTTTTTAAGTACCTGTCTATTGTTTTAACCTCTTGGCACCAAACGCACACAAATAAGCGGCCTCTCGTGGGTGGGCCTTTTTGCAGAGAGGCCGCATATTTGCATAGGTGCAAATAGAGCTGTGTCGCGAGCGTGAGCCCCGTGATCAGGAGCTTTCCGATCATGTGACCGCTGTAACAGCCAATTACTTCAGTCATATGACCATAAGCCCTGCCCCACCTCTCAGCATTCTAAACCCCTTAAAGGGCCGGCAGGCGCCAGCTTCAAGGAGTTAAATAAATTATTTGCCAGTTTTGCACAATGTGTGGCCGCTGTTCTCCTCCATGAATGCAAATGTGGCCTGATCTAACATCCTCGGAATCCTCGGAAAAACAAAAATTGATGTCCTGCTATTGCCATTGATGAATGGAAAAATACAAAAAGAAAGCACTCACATTGCCACATCCGTAAATTTTGGAGGGGAAACAAGAAAAACTATGCTCAAGTCACCATTGGGCCAGACTTTATGTAACAGGCCCTTTCAGCGCCGTAATGCGTTCCACGCTGGAACGCATACAGCGCCCGCGCGATGACGTCATCGCCCAGCGCCGCCTGCGTTCCAGCCTGGAACGCGGAAGTGTGCCGTGAATCACGGCGGTTTCTCTGCTGCCCTGCCTCGTATAAGTTCTTATGCACTGCACCTGTGAGCTGCCTATAAAGGCATTCAGACTTCATAGAAACCCCGTTCTATTATTGTCAGCCGTACCGCTCGCCACGCTACAATACAGGTGCCTTTGCTGCCATACTGGACATCAACTTATGCTGCAACATTATGGCCAGCTAGCAAAAGACCTTCACTACGTCCAGGCTGCCATCACTGCGGACAACCAAGAGATCTTCCCTGCTGACACCCTACACTACGGAATCCCTTGCTGCAAAACTCCTGTTTGTGTGGAATGACACCTGGGGTCCCGTACTGATAATCACTTGCATATAGAGGTGTATTGGAATCTTTAAAGTGTATATTATAATTTTAAACGCTAAGCTCTGGCCGCATGTTGTAATGCATCCATTCTTAGTAGCTCAGCGCCTTTCTTTATGTGAGAGAGAGAGATGATGTAGAGAACCCCCAAACTCTTGTTTGTGTGGAGTGACGCTTAGGGTCCAATACTATTTTTGGGTGAACCCCCACTTTAACCTCTGGCAACCAATCGCAATCGCTGCCTAAACTAATTCAGTAAACTGATTTTGAGTCTAGCTGCTATTGTAGACTCAGGGCAAGAAAATGTTTGCCCAGGGTCCAAATAATATTAAAGACGGCCCTGCATGTATAAAGGAGTTACATTATCAGTGGCTATCCAGTGGCCTAAAAGGAGTATCGTGGGACCTGTAAGAAACAGTGGGTAAGACGGTGGTGGAGGTGGATGGAGCAAACCTTGAATTGTCATTATTGCAGAAGGGCACACAAAGAGGTATACATGCTCTCATTTGCAAATATCTTCAGCAAGAACCAATTCCCATCCTGGGGACTTCAACCCCATTGTAAATCTCTCTAATTGCACAGTAAGGTGTTTGATTAATTTAGCCACAGCACATTTCTCTATCATCTCCCTCTTGTGTAATGAGAGGAAGGCATGAATGTAGATCTTGTGTTCATAAAAAGATAACAAAAATCCTTTGCAATAAAACAAATAGGCAATGAAGGAAGAAAGGGTTTGAGAACAGTTTCGAAAGGTTCATGCCTAGAACGCAGAAAACAAAACCTTCAATTTGCTTGTGTATTTAGCAAAGGATATTCAAGGACAACACGTGTAACATGGAAAGTCTAAACCACTCACAATATCTCTAAAGCAGGTTATGTGGTGTACTAAATATGCACAAAGAGAACAATTCTAAGGAAAGCAAACACTCTGTAAATTCCACCTATTAAAGCCCCTAGTTTCAAGTGTGAGAAACAAAGCCATTATCCCAGCCGTTAATTTCCTTGTTTATTTCTCTTGTCGCCTTCTGAATTCACCTTGATCCTTGGATACACTTGTACTTTGTGGATTTTTTTTCTATTTGTAAAATGGTGTTGTTCCTGGCAGTAAGAGGATCAGGTGATCAATGATCTCCCTCCCCTCAAGGTTTTCATTCGATACTCGCTTTGTTTCTAATAAAAAAAAAAATGTTTTAATCAGTTGGAGCCAATTAAGCAATTGGAAGAGCAGTAACCCCATCTTCTAAAAATATTAAAGGTGAAACAATGGCAAAAATGAAAAGAGTAGATGTTACACAAATGTTGGCATATGGACAGAGAATTTTGTTAAGGTTGAACATGTAATTTATCAAGGTTTCTGTCTTTAATAAGTAGAGAGTGTACCTGTTATGCCGCGTACACACGACCGTTTTTCGGGTTGTAAAAAAATTACGTTTTTTTTAATGTCATTAAAAACGATCGTGTGTGGGCTCCATAGCATTTTTCACGATGTAAAAAATGGGCATTAAAAATTTAGAACATGCTCTAATTTTGCACAACGTTTTCGACATTGTAAAAATGGTCATGTAGGGGCTTTAACGACGTGAAAAAAACGCACATGCTCAGAAGCAAGTTATGAGACGGGAGCGCTCATTCGTAATGGAGATAGCACATTCATCACGCTGTAACAGACTGAAAAGCGCGAATCGTCTTTTACTAACACGAAATCAGCAAAAGCAGCCCAAAGGGTGGCGCCATCCGCATGGAACTTCCCCTTTATAGTGCCGTCGTACGTGTTGTACGTCACCGTGCTTTGCTAGAGCATTTGTTTTTTCACGATCGTGTGTAGGCAAGGCCGTTTTAACGATCGGGTTGAAAAAAACGTCGTTTTTTTCTAGACCATTAAGAATTTTTTACAACCCGAAAAACGGTTGTGTGTACGCGGCATCAGGCCTTTTTAAATTGTTATAAAGATTTGTTTAAAGAGATCAAGGGCAGAGTTATTAGCCCACTCACTAAGCCCGATTATAATACCCATCGATGGGCTCCCCCACTGCTCCATTCTTACGGAAGTCAGACCTGTGGAACTTCTATGTCAGATGCTGTCAGAGCTTACATAGGATAGTTTATGTTAGCCCCTCCCTCACTGGTCATGATTAGGCATGCAGATTCAAGAACTGCATGATGGAAGAAAGTGAGTATCAGTGAGTTAGAGGATGGGCTAGTAAAAGAATACAGAAAAAAGAGGATCACCGCTCCAGGTGGGTCGCTATGTAGAGTAGACTGACTCAGGATACCGTGTGTGCTGGCAATGCACTGACCATGCATAAGATACGAAGAGAGGAAATGGATAGCCGCACTCCAATAACCAAAAAGGTTGTCTTTTTATTCAAACGAACAGCAAATACATCACTTCACAAGGTTACAGCAAAGGAACAGGGGAATAGCCGATGCGTTTCGCACTGAGCTAGTGCTTAATCATGGCTCTGGCCTCGTACACACGACCAAGTTTCTCTGCAAAAACCAGCAAGGAACTTGCTGGTATTTTTTTTTTGCCAAGGAAACCGGTCATGTGTACACTTTTTGACGAGGAAACTGTCGAGGATCTCCATGATTAAGCACTAGCTCAGTGCGAAACGCGTCGGCTATTCCCCTTTTCCTTTGCTGTAACCTTGTGAAGTGATGTATTTGCTGTTCGTTTGAATAAAAAGACAACCTTTTTGGTTATTGGAGTGCGGCTATCCATTTCCTCTCTTCGTATCTAGTAAAAGAATACCTTGCCATACATGGATAAAGTAGCAAGTTTTGTTTCAGTAATCTGTTATGAAAAAAGGTCTTGATGGTTTATTGTCTAAGGGCACATGGCATAATACTGTATATAAATGAAATTTAATGTAGGTAGGAACACTTACATTAAGAAGGATAAAAACAGCGCTTATAGGTAAAAATGGCAGCGGTGGAGTCTACTGACGCGTTTCGCAACAAAGTGCATCGTCTGGCCCCAGTTTTCGCTTTGGAAACTGCAACTTGGCATTGCATGCTATTATTAAGCTTATGATCTACCACAGCTTTATTAATTTTCTCCAATTCATCCCAAAGGTGCTTAATAGGCTTGAGGTCAGGGCTTTGTGTGGGTCACTCAAATTCCTCCACATCATACTCATCATACCATGGGTTTAGAGTACTTCTGTAATAAATGGCGCCCGCATGTCATTCTGTGAACGCCTTTAGTAAAGAAGTTAGAACAATCCACTGCCAATGCCAGAGGAGAAAAGTGATGCTACTAGATGGACCAGAAAATGTGTAAATGATGCTGCGGACTAACCAAAAAACTTCCAACTGATGATGTTGCCAGACTGACCAGAGTTCTACATGCGTTTCGGGGGGGGGGGGGTTACATTTTTTATATCAGTGCCTTATAGGGAAGGAGGCTCATACTGTGTCTTTATGCAGATGGCTTTGTGCGAAGGGGCACAGTCAATCTGGGACAAAAAAGGGTATTTGCCAAACAGTTGCCACAAGGGCCTAAACTGTCTTTGTGCTCTGTAATTTTCCCATGTTTTGTTGCAGAGGACTGATATTCCAGTGCAGCAGTCAATTCTTGATGGTCCCCTTGTGCTAACAACATCTGCTGCTCCCCTGAATCCTGATAGGACCCCACCACTGGACAACCTATAGGCAATCACTACATTTATGACCCCAAAAGAAGAACCTTGCCTAATGTAAGAGATAGGACTCCAGAACACCATGTGACCATGAATTTAGGTGAGTAAAAGAGGCATTTAGCTATATTTTTTTCATGCCATTCATTAGTTGCAGCAGGTTGGGGGAGCTTGGAGATTAGGTTTGATGCAGATCACTTCCTTTAAAAAGATTGAAAGTAAGTTTGGAAATTACATTTTCCACTTTAGTGTGAACTCTACTTAGTCATTACTCCATGTGAAAATGTGTAGCCTCTAACATTATGTGGGATAGCTGCATTTACATATCACTCACTTTTGTGAAATTGCAGGTGTTCTGCTCTGAGTACTTCTGAGTTCTGATGCCGCATACACATGACCGTTATTCATGTCATGGAAAAAAACAATGTTTTTCTCCACGTGATTTCTCTCAAGCCTGCCTTGCATACACTCGATCGTGATAAAAAAAATGCTTGAGCAAAGCGTGGTGATGTACAACACATACGACAGCACTATAAAGGGGAAGTTCCATTTGAATGGCTCCACCCTTTGGGCTGATTATGCTAATTTCCCATCTCATAACTTGCTTCTGAGCATGCACATTTTTTCCCCCTCATTAAAGCGTACACACAACCGTTTTTCACAACGAGAAAAATGATGATGTGAAAAACGACGAGAAAAAATAGAGCAGGTTCTACATTTTTAATGCCCATTTTACTCTTCGAGAAAAATGCTCTGGAGCCCACACACGACAGTTTTTCAGGACCAATTTAAAAAATTTCATTTTTCTCGTCATGAAAAACAGTCATGTGTATGCGGCATTAGACTGCCAGATTCTGGCTGGCAGCAGTGGTGAGAAATGTGAACAAATTGAGGACTATTGGAAGAAGAGTAGTAGAGACATCAGGGGTCTAATAAATGCCTGTTAAAGAGATACTGTCACAAAAAATGTGTGTTTGTCATGCCTCGTACACACGACAGGTTTTCCAGACGAAAAAACTGCAATTTTTTAGATTGGTCGGGAAAACCGGTCGTGTGTATGCTCCATAACAGTTTTCCTGACGAGAAAACTGCCCGCAAAAAAATTAGAACCTGCTCTATTTTTTCCCATCGTGTTTCCCATCGGTCTTGCAAAAACCTGCATGCTCAGAATCAAGTATGAGACAGGAGCGCTCGTTCTGGTAAAACTAGCATTTGTAATGGAGATATCACATTCGTAACGGACTGAAAAGCACAAGGCTGAAAAGCGCGAATCTCACCAAACTTTTAGCAACACGAGGATCAGCAAAAGCAGCCCAAAGGGTGGCGCCATTTGAATGGAACGTCCCCTTTATAGTGCCGCTGTACGTGTTGGACGTCACCGTGCTTTGGTCGAGTGTTTTTTTGACTGAACGTGTGTATGCAAGGCAGGCTTGAGAGGAATCACGTCTGGAATAACTTTGGGTTTTGGCATGTCAGGAAAACCGGTCGTGTGTACAGGGCATTAGTCTTCTCATCGTAGTAAAGTTAGGTGAAAAAAAACGTGAACAATAAGTTAAAAATAATTAAAAAATAACATTTTAAAAGACCTCACACCCCCAACCCATACACACACATAGGCATGCATACACACATCTTGGATGTCCAAACGAAAACAGCAATTATTAATCGCATACTGGGGTATCCATACACTTGCTGTAGTGAGAGGGGCAATATAGGGCCATTATTTATAATTTACCCTAAATTCAAACGATGTTGAGTTTTTTAAAGTATTACATAATTCAATATCAAAATATTTCACCGTTTTATATGTATGAGCAATTTTAAGGTATGACGTATATTGTATCTATTTATTCAACCTTTACATTTTGCAAAAAAAAAAGTGCTTTTTTTGCCTGCACTAAAATACATTTTTGTTGACTTTTTCTTTGAAATACAGTTATTTTTATATTGTGCAGTGTAAACATTTGCAACCATCATCTTTTATTCTTCAGGTTCTCTGCTTTCAGAAGATATATAATGTTTTGGGGTTGTAAAAATCTGTATTTTATCATTTTTTTTAAAAAACATTTCTGTGTATTTTTCTTGTCATGCCACGTACACACGATCGTAAATTACGACAAGAAAACCATGGATTTTTTCTGACGGATGTTGGCTCAAACACGGTCACACAAATCTTGTTGAAAATGTTCCGACCGTCAAGAACACGGTGATGTACAACACGTACGACGCGCCAAGATCAATGAAGTTCAATAGGCAGTTCGGCTCTTCTGCTTGATTCTGAGCATGCATGTTTTTTTTGCACGTCGGAATTGCATACAGATGAGTGGATTTTCCGATAGGAACCTTTTCCGTCGAAAAAATAGAGAACCAGCTCTCAATCTTTTGTTGGCGGAAATTCCGACAGCAAAAGTCCGATGGATATAACACACGGTTGGAATTTCCGACCAAAAGCTCACATCAGACTTGTTTTCGCGTGTACGCGGCATTAGAGCTTGTTTGAGATTTTTGCCATTGGGATTAGATCAATTTTAATCACATTTATGATATCAGTCCTGGTAAAACAGGGCATGTAAAAGATTTCCAGTTCCCTGCTGTTTTCCTACACAAGGAATGTGGAATCAGGGGGTACATTTACATTTTTTCCTGACAAAACCCTTCTAAAAATAACAAGAACAGCTTCAGGATCCAAGATAAATCCTGAGACAATCCAGGGAACAAAGTGATGTCAACACTCATCCTGTGAGCTCTGATTTCACACATGTTCATTTGATCATTCACATTTCATTACCAATATAATTACTTATTCCCATGTCCACCTAGTAGTTTCCATACATGAATGTTCCAACATGAAAACACATTAGTGTGACAAGCCCATAGTTTTACTCCAATTAGGCCAATAGCTCCAGCCAGGGCCGTCTTTAATATTGATTGGACCCAAGGCAAAAAAATTCTTGGGGCCCCCAATTTCGCTCTCCACCTGCTCTGAAATATACAATAAATAGCATCTAGACTTAAATCAGTTTAATGTATCAGATCAGGCAGCGATTGCGATTGGTTGCCAGAGGTTACAGCATATCATTACCACTTACTGACTGGTTTCTAGAGGTTACAGCACACATTATGGCTCACTGATTAGTTGCTAGAGGCTACAGCACACTCTACGGCTCACTGATTAGTTGCTAGAGGAATGATTTCTGCTTGTTGATTGGTTGCTAGCGATTACTGTACAGTAATACTGCTCACTGATTGTGTGTAAGGGTTGGGGTGCATGTGGAATAATAAAGAGCTCCTATAAAGGCACCATCCCCTAAGAATATGCGACTATGTTTCAAGAAAAGGTTGAATGGGTGGGACTTTGTATGTGCCTTGGAGGAGTAAATAAATATAGAAATACTAGAATTATAGAAAAATAAACAACTTTTATTTTTCTGCCAAAGGGCAGTAATACCACAAAATCAAAACATGAAGTAAAATCATGTTGCGCTTTTCGCGGATTTCCGCTTCGTCAGGGTCTTTGAAATGGCACAATGAAATATCATATGAACTCTAAAAACAGAGGGTATTGATAGAAAAAAAATATACATAAATAGCATATTTGATATAATTCAATACAGAAACTGAATAAAAAGAAAGAAAAGAAGAGGAAAAAAAAGGTGAAAAATGTATATACAATGAGGTTTACACAATCATTGGGTATACACTTTTGATCCTCAACATAAATTATTACAAATTAAATATTACATTAAAAAACACTTTGGGCTATATGTACAGTTGCATTTATGTGGATGAGAAGGCCTGGCTTGCAGTTTCCGCTTTAATTCATCCCAAAGGTGTTCTATTGGGTTGAGGTCAGGACTCTCATCCACAGTATATTTCCAAAAGTATTGGGCCAGCCCCTTTAAATCATTTGGTGGAGGGGGGATTATGGTGTGGGGTTGTTTTTCAGGGGTTGGGCTTGGCCCCTTTGTTGCAGTGAAGGGAACTCTTAAGGCGGCAGCATACCAAGACATTTTGGACAATTTCATGCTCACAACTTTGTGGGAACAGTTTGGGGATGACCCCTTCCTGTTTCAACATGACTGTGCACCAGTGCACAAAGTAAGGTCCATAAAGACATGGATGAGCGAGTTTGGGGTGGAGGAACCTGACTGGCCTGTACAGAGTCCTGACCTCAACCCGATAGAACCCCCCCTGGGGTGAATTAGAGTGGAGACTGCGAGCCAGGTCTTCTCTTTCAACATCAGTGCCTGACCTCACAAGTGCGCTTCTGGAAGAATGGTCAAACATTTGCATTGACACAATCCTACACTTTGTGGCAGGGCCAATCCTAGGCAGGGTGCACAGGGTGCATTGCACCCAGGCGCCTGCAGAGGTCGGGGCGCCGAACATCTAACAGACTCTCTAACAGAAGCCCTCTCTGTGTCCACCACAGAGGCCCTTCTCCAGGTCCCAATAAAGTACTCTGCTTCTCTTCCCAGGTTAATAAAGACTTTGTGGGGGGGCATATCTGTGGTTGAGTCATTGCCATAGAAACATTTGTAAAGGGGAGGAGTTAGTAAAATGACGACGCCCATGTGGGGGCGCCAGAAATATTTCTGCACCCAGGCGCCTGTGACCCTAGGATCGGCCCTGCTTTGTGGACAGCCTTCCCAGAGTAGTTGAAGTTGTTATAGCTGCAAAGGGTGGGCCAACTCAATAATAAACCCTACAGACTAAGATGGGTGTTCCAATACTTTTGGTAATCCTTGGATTTACACAACCCTCACACACAGCACAGCTCTGTCTAGCAGAGCAGGAAATCTAGTTTTTCACTTTTGCAGTTGAGTTACACTGAGGCCTCGTACACACGACAGAGTTTCTCGGCAAAAACCGTCAAGAAACTTGCTGGGAGATATTTTTTTGCCGAGGAAACCGGTCGTGTGTACATTTTCGTCGAGGAAACTGTTGAGAAACTCCACGAGCCAAAAAGAGAGCAAGTCCTCTATTTCCTCGACGGGAATGGAGAAACTTGCCTTGTCAATTTCCTCGACAGCCTAACAAGGAACTCGACAAAGAAAACGATGTGTTTCGCCCGTCGAGTTCCTCGGTCGTGTGTACGAGGCTTCACAGGTTGTATACTTCCAACAGCCTGGGACTGTACAGTGAAAAGGGGAAGCAGCAAACTGATTATCTCATCTTTCTATCACTTTGCTCTATCCTCCTGTCAGGATAAACTTTGCACTGCAGTACAAATAATGGATTCTTGTGCTGCTTCTTTCTCATCCCATCTAAGCTCTGCTGTACAAAGACTAACAAGGCTGTTACAAAGTCAAATTTGGGTACTTACAGTGCTTGCATTTAAAAACAAATTTTAGCCACAATAAGGATTGGGATCTCTGGCATGTCAAAGAAGACCAGCCTTAGTGGAATCTCTACTTTATATATCCATTGTTCAATTCATAGATGATTAGTAGTGTTGAGCAGAATATGCCATATTCGATTTTGCGATATATCTCGAATATATATTCGAATATTCGAGATATATTCGCTAAATTCGAATATTCGTGATATTTTATCGAAATTAATTGATTGCGATTTTTCGCTATTGCGAATGCGAAAATAATTGCGATTTTTTTTTTATAACTGCGGTAGGAGCGCTCTGATTGGCTCAGAATATTCGTGATATTTTATCGAAATATCGCAACATGCGAATGCGATATTTATTGCGCAATTTCGAGATATGCTGGAGGAGCGCTCTGATTGGCTCAGAATATTCGTGATATTTTATCGAAATATCGCAACATGCGAATGCGATATTTATTGCGCAATTTCGAGATATGCTGGAGGAGCGCTCTGATTGGCTCAGAATATTCGTGATATTGTATCGAAATATCGCAACATGCGAATGCGATATTTATTGCGTAATTTCGAGATATGCTGGAGGAGCGCTCTGATTGGCTCAGAATATTCGTGATATTTTATAGAAATATCGCAACATGCGAATGCGATATTTATTGCGCAATTTCGAGATATGCTGGAGGAGCGCTCTGATTGGCTCAGAATATTCCTGATATTTTATCGAAATATCACAACATGCTAATGCGATATTTATTGCGCAATTTCGAGATATGCTGGAGGAGCGCTCTGATTGGCTCACTCTGAAATCGAATATTCGAGATATTTTAACGCAATTTCACAAAATGCGAATGCGAAATTGATTGCAGATATTTCGAAAACTGCTGTAGCAGCACTCTGAAATCGAATATTTATGATATTTTAACCCAAAAACATATTGCGATTGCGATTTTTTCGATCGCGCATGCGCAATTGCGCGAACAGCACGCGACCATTTCCTGGAGCCTTGCCAGTTTCCAACTTATGATCGCAGCGCAATATTACAGCAACATGGTTGGAAGCAATTTCACTAAGTCTGAGGAAAAGATGCTGATTTGTGTAAGTATTTCGACCACTGTTATTTCATCATCTTCAACTGCATTTTAGTCTAGTTTAAAAGTTAGTATATATGATCAGATATTAGTATTTCACAAAAAATGTGTCTCCTGCTTTTACAAAACTACAAGTCCCAGCATGCCTGGACAGCTGCAGACACCCTGGTTGGCAAATGTGTATTTAGGCACTTTTCCTTATTATTTAGCATAATGAATTTAACATTTTTTTTGACTTCAGTGTCCTCAAGGCCCAAGGACGTTCGAATACATATTGCCCTTTAGATGTTGCAGAACTACAACTTCCAGCATGCCTGGGAATGCTGGCACTTCTAGTATTGTAAGTTCTGCAGGCCCCCATTTTTCAGGCCTTTATGCACGGGTCTCTAAACTGTGGCACCCTAGATGCAGCAAAAGTAAAATTCTTAGCATGCACTGACATACCGTGGCTGATGGGAGTAGTAGTTTTGCAACAGCTGGAGGTGGACTGGTCTTGAAACCCAGAGTTAGGTAACAAACCCGTAGTGTTTTGCAACCATTCTGCCTCCAGCTGTTTTTTTTCTGTTGAAAAGCCTGTGGCGTGCAAAACACAACCCAAAAACTCCACCCGGTGGAACGAAAAATTTGCACACACCTAAAGAGTGACATCACAAAAAACTGCGACGGTTGCATACGTCAGTGGTCCTCCGAAAAGGTCCCGTCTCTGACCCCCCGGGGCGTTAGGCTCCTGACAGGGAAAAGAGTTACTGTGGTCCATACAGCCGAAGCCATATGGACCCATCTCGGTCCAAGCAGCGCAATCAACACGCGAACAACACGCGACCATTTCCTGGAGCCTTGCCAGTTTCCAACTTTATGATCGCAACGCAATCGCAGAGCAAGATGGTTGGAAGTAATTTCACTGTATCTGAGGAAAATTTGCTGATTTGTGTAAGTATTTCGACCACTGTTATTTCATTATCTTCAACTGCATTTTAGTCTAGTTTAAAAGTTAGTATATATGATCAGATATTAGTATTTCACAAAAAATGTGTCTCCTGCTTTTACAAAACTACAAGTCCCAGCATGCCTGGACAGCAGCAGACACCCTGGTTGGCAAATGTGTATTTAGGCACTTTTCCTTGTTATTTAGCATAATGAATTTAACATTTTTTTGGACATAGGACGTATGCGAACGTCCTGACTTCAGTGTCCTCAAGGCCCAAGGACGTTCGAATACATATTGCCCTTTAGATGTTGCAGAACTACAACTTCCAGCATGCCTGGGAATGCTGGCACTTCTAGTATTGTAAGTTCTGCAGGCCCCCGTTTTTCAGGCCTTTATGCACGGGTCTCTAAACTGTGGCACCCTAGATGCAGCAAAAGTAAAATTCTTAACATGCACTGACAGACCGTGGCTGATGGGAGTAGTAGTTTTGCAACAGCTGGAGGTGGACTGGTCTTGAAACCCAGAGTTAGGTAACAAACCCGTAGTGTTTTGCAACCATTCTGCCTCCAGCTGGTTTTTTTCTGTTGAAAAGCCTGTAGCGTGCAAAACACAACCCAAAAACTCCACCCGGATGCAGTGAAAAATGTGCACACACCTAAAGAGTGACATCACAAAAAACTGCGACGGGTACATACGTCAGTGGTCCTCCGAAAAGGTCCCGTCTCTGACCCCCCGGGGCGTTAGGCTCCTGACAGGGAAAAGAGTTAGCAACGCATATCTCCCCTATACGTGTATCCTGTGTTGTTAATAATATATTCATAATTATGCAAATGATAATGGCTGCTATATTTATGCAAAAAAGGTGGCGACCGAAATGGCAGGATATAAAATCTGTCATGTTACCCCTGTCATTGATTAATAAGGCGAGAATGCTTCCAATTGTTGAATAGCATACATTTACGTCATATATCCATAAGGCTGTCAACAGAAGTATTACAATATACTTTGTTCTTCATCTTGCAGAAGTTCCTGAAAACAGGATACGATGAGCTGCGGAGGCAGCCAGAGAAAAGGGCTGTGGTCAGCGCCCTAATCGCTGACTTTGGCGGCCAACACGACCACAAGGCGATTGTGAAGAAGTGGTCTGACCTGAAGAGGCGCCAAATGGATCAGGTCAGACGTCTTCGGGCTAAATATCATCCAGGTAAGTTATTGTTGACAGTTATGTTTTTTTTTTCAAAAGTGTATTTTGTGCGTGAACTCGAAAGAGAGAGGAGCCGGCCTGCAGGAGTTGGGAGGCCTCCCCCAGAGGCAATCTGCCACCTTTCTCCATGCCCCGGTTGGCAATGGCGGGTGTGAGGGGGTCCTCCCAACCCAACCTCGCATAGCACACCCACCAGGGGCGGGGCTGAGACCACCAAACTCAATTCACATGTAGCCGAGAGCGGGATCCGAGCCCCTAGCTGCAGAGGTGAATCACTTGTCAGCGCAGTGGCAATCGCGTGGAGCCACCACAGCTCCTTTGGTGACAGTTATGTAAGGTCATATGTAATTCATGTAAGGTCAGATGTTGTTAACCAAGATGCCATGTTGTGCTAACATATATCACCACCAGCCAAGGTATTCATAGTACTGTTGAAAAAAGACATGGGACAGCAGACAGGAACACAGAAGTTATGTGGGAACATACTTTTCCCATTGCTTTGCATGGGACTTTAAAGAAAAACCCCGACCATGGCAAATGGGGGTGGGTAAGGTTTAAACCACCTATCCTATGTTTGTGGCTGACATATAAGTAACCTGTGTGCCAAGTTTCATATAAATATCTTTAGCCGTTTGTACGTGATGCTGGAACATACATACATACATACATACATACATTTATGCACACACACGTTGAGTTTTATATATATAGATTACCACTAAATTCCTGTGTTAGGAGTGGGGTTGTTATAGTAATCCCGTGTGCTCCATCAGGCCCTTTTTTTAACATGAGATCGTCTGAACAAAACAAAGGAGACAAAAACAGCTCATTTTAACATGGTGGCATCCCAGCTCACGCTCAGTCCCCTGTAGTGCCCACAAGACCCTTTAATATAACATTGTCCCATTGGTTAACTGTCTATATAAATCAATTTGTATTCATATACAATACAGCAGAGTACACAGAATTTGCATACGTCATTAGAAAAATTTTTTATAATATATGAACATTGTGTTATTATAGGAGCTCCGCTACCAGTTGTGCGCGCCAAGCGCAGAAGGCGCCAGGCCGATGAGGAGGAGGAGGAGCATGCGGCAGAGGAGGATGCGGCAGAGGAGGAGATGGATGAGGAGGAGCAGCCAGGGCCCTCCCACTCCCCAACCCCAGCTCCTGTTGAGGAGCAAGCTGAGGAGCTTCCCCCCCCCCACCACCCCAACTTCTCAAGCAGAAGAGCAGGAGGAAGAGAGCGGTCCTGTGAGCCTCGTTCAGGAAGGTAAATATGTGCACAATGATTAATAACATTTCAACAATAAAATGTAGATATAAAAATGGACAACATATAAAGCGCACCTGTCAGATTGTAGAACCATAATATGGTATTGATGCTAGAAGTATACAGGTAGTGCATAATTATTAGGCAAGTTCTATTTTTGAGGATTCATTTTATTATTGAACAACAACCATGTTCTCAATGAACCCCAAAAACTCATTAATATCAAAGCTGAATATTTTTGGAAGTAGTTTTTAGTTTGTTTTTAGTGTTAGTTATTTTCGGGGGATATCTGTGTGTGCAGGTGACTACTATTACTGTGCAGAATTATTAGGCAACTTAACCAAAAAATAAATAGATACCCATTTCAATGATTTATTTTTAACAGTGAAACCAATATAACATCTCAACATTCACAAATACACATTTCTGACATTTAAAAACAAAACAAAAACAAATCAGTGACCAATATAGCCACCTTTCTTTGCAAGGACACTCAAAAGCCTGACATCCATGGATTCTGTCAGTGTTTTGATCTGTTCACCATCAACATTGCGTGCAGCAGCAACCACAGCCTCCCAGACACTGTTCAGAGAGGTGTACTGTTTTCCCTCCTTGTAAATCCCACATTTGATTATGGACCACAGGTTCTCAATGGGGTTCAGATCAGGTGAACAAGGAGGCCATGTCATTACTTTTTTTTATTTAATACCCTTTCTTGCCAGCCACGCTGTGGAGTACTTTGACACGTGTGATGGAGCATTGTCCTGCATGAAAATCATGTTTTTCTTGAAGGATGGTGACTTTTTCCTGTACCACTGCTTGAAGAAGGTCTCTTCCATAATCTGGCAGTAGGACTGGGAGTTGAGCTTGACTCCATCCTCAATCCGAAAAGGCCCCACAAGCTCATCTTTGATGATAACAGCCCAAACCAGTACTCCACCACCACCTTGCTGGCGTCTGAGTCGGACTGGAGCTCCCTGCCCTTTACCAATCCAGCCACGGGCTCTTCCATCTGGCCCATCAAGACTCACTCTCATTTCAGCAGTCCATAAAACCTTACAAAAATCTTTCTTGAGATATTTATTGGCCCAGTCTTGACGTTGCAGCTTGTGTGTCTTGTTCAGTGGTCGTCGTCTTTCAGCCTTTATTACCTTGGCCATGTCTCTGGGTATTGCACACCTTGTGCTTTTGGGCACCCCAGTGATGTTGCAGCTCTGAAATATGGCCAATCTGGTGGCAAGTGGCATCTTGGCAGCTGCACGCTTAACTTTTCTCAGTTCATGGGCAGTTATTTTGCACCTTTGTTTTTCCACACGCTTCTTTTGTTTGATGATCACGCTTCAGAAGCTTTGCAATTTTAAGAGTGCTGCATCCCTCTGCTAGATATCTCTCTATTTTGGACTTTTCAGAGTCTGTCAAATCCTTCTTTTGGCCCATTTTGCCAAAGAAAAGGAAATTGACTAATAATTATGCACACCTGATATAGAGTGTTGATGTCATTAGACCACACACCTTCTCATTACAGAGATGTACATTACCTAATATGCCTAATCTGTAGTAGGCTTTCGAGCCTATACAGCTTGGAGTAAGACAACATGCATAAAGAGGATGATGTGGTCCAAATACTCATTTGCCTAATAATTCTGCACTCCCGGGATGTGTTAGACACATAACAAGTGTATACACATGATAATGATTGATTAATAAGCAAAAAAAATATTTTATTTATTTGGTAACGTTCTTTGAAATCCAAATGTTTTTTTATTATATCCTAAAAGCATCAAGAGATCTGAGAAGGCAGAACAGACTCATCGAAAAGACCCACCAGAGGATCCTGCAAAACCAGCGGAAGATGAGCTACCTAACCCAACAAAATGCTCTGCTAGAGCAGCAGCTATCGGATCATATTGCGGAACTGCACCGCATTCAGAAACGCATTGATAGTTATATTTGAATTTATTTTTGTATTAAAAAATCTTATTTTTTGGAAATGTTTCATTTCTTTTTGAGATAGAGTTGTAGGTTTTTCAACACATCTAACTTCACATCAAACAAATCAACATCAACACATTTAACTTCATAATAAGCAAAAACATTTTATACTATTATTTTATTTAACAGTAACCTAGGACAAACTAAAGCACACGACACAGACACGACGAACACAAAATAAACTGTTGAAAAATGAACATAACAAAAGCAACAATATATATATATATATACAAAGAGAGAGAGAGGGAGAGCAAGAAAGAGAGAGAATGCAGATGAGCTCTTGCAGACAGCCCAATGGTTGCAGTATAAATGCCGCAAAACAGGGTTTAACATAAGGTTCATTGTTATAGTTACACTTGCTGTTTAGATCCGGTCTGGTAGCTTGTAGCGGAGGCTGTTGGTGGATCCGCTCTGCCAGAGAGGTCATGAAGCTTTACTCAGCATGGAGGCAGCAGCAGGAGTATTAAAATATAATATAACTAGACAATGCATTTCCTGAGGAAAATGCGAGTGGGAATGCTGAATAGCTTAATTGGTGAGCCCCTTGCCAAAGACATTCACCATAACCACTACACTATCTTTAGGACACACAGCTTCTTTCTCTATCTGAAAAGTATAGAGTATGCTGACTTCCTGGTCGCCCCTCCCCCTCAATAGGTTTCCCCTCCCCCCAGGTCAGTGAGGAGGAATATTGCACTGAGGTCAGGAAAGTTATTTATGGAAAGAAATAACATTACAAACGCTTTTAATTCACAGATCTAATACATGATTTAAGCCTCCAAACAAAGCTTAATAAATCCTCAAACGTACATGCAATTGATACAACGACTACACCGTTTGAAATACACGGCCCTTGTAAACGCATCGATATGAAATTTATGTAGATAAACTTAAAAATGTGGCCATGTCTGCGATTTAGAAAAGAGCGTCTTTGTGAGTTCTGCAGCAACATTTTTTAGATAATTTAACATGAGAGTCTATGAGACATAATTTCTGGCTGTTGCTCCAATAACTAAAACTAAAATACGTATCGCAGAATTGATCACATTGCCATAAACCAGACAAGCATAGCTACGTTTTGATATAAAAATTGTGTATGACAAGTAGATCTTGTGGGCGTGAGACCAATTTGTTTCCCCTTTTTGTAAAGATATTTTTAATTACAAAGATCTCCAATGTTAAGGTCACATGACAGACTCTAAATCCCCTCCATAGGATTACATTTTAACCGATTGCATTTTTGTGAAAAATTCGCAAAACGTAAATTGCGTTTTCACCAAAAAATTGTAAACGATAACGATCTGAAAAGTCATAGCCGGATAGCTAAATATTTTGTGACCGCTTTAAAGTTTTTGCAGTGTCTGTAAGTGAAAGTATGAAGTAGCTGAAACTTTTGGCAGGGCATGTGAATTCAAAGGGGAAAAGGATGTTCTCATTGACTTCAATGTTAAAAAAAAGGGTCTAAAAGCTTAAAATTTATAAAAGTGTAAAAAGTAGAAAAAAACTTGAAGAAGTCCCATCATTAGCTGAACGAGACGAACATTTTTACAGTTGAATGGTCTCAATAGCTGAAAGTATGCCGAAGTTACGCAGAACCAAAAAACGTAAGGAATAATAAGATTACTAAATTTACGTATATCAATACTGGAAATGTTTATTAAAGCATTCACAGTAATTAAGATTAATACATTTACGGGTATCCATACTGGGAATGCTTATTAAAGCATTCCCACTAAGTATCACACAGGCATGATTTACAAGCAGTAGTGGTAATAGTAATAGATAGCATAAAAACACTTGGGGAATACTTTACAGCATCAGTAGTGGTCATAGTAGTCAATAGTGTACCAAAAAATTGGGACACAGGTGTCTTGACTGAGCTGTAATAGTAGTAGTAGACATTGACAATACAGTGTCAAATCACTCGGGCAAAACTCTGTGTCAGACTTTGTTAACCTCAATGTGTCCCCATTGTTGAGCACTGTCTCCAGGAAGTTAAACTCCTGGAAGAATCTCCCCCTGTCCCTCATTGGTAGGGTCAATCTTATTAAAATGAAGATTCTCCCTCTCCTGCTTTATACACTTAGGAACACTCCGGTGTGGATCCCAAAGTCCATTTTTAAGGCCATAGATGGTATGATCTCCTCCTTCTTGTGGCAGGGTAATCTCCCTCGTCTCAAGTTGGCCATCCTTAAACAACCCTGGAGGGAGGGGGGTTTGGCGGTACCCGACTTTCATAGGTACTTCCTGGCAGGCCAGCTGACGGTTGCACACCGTTGGCTGACTTCTGCTCCGGACGATGCTGCGGTGTCGTTGGAGGCGGCTTGTGTGGGTTCCTATGAGGCGCTCTCCTACTTAGTTTATAGAGGCCCGAGGGCCCCTTACCCCTTGACGCACTCCATGAGGTCAGTGATCAGAGCATGGTCTGTGGCACAAGAATTGAGGCCTTCTGATCGCCTCACCCTCTCCCCTAAAACGCCTCTATGGAGAAACCCTAATTTGTCACACTTTCTGGACTACCCGGACCCGGTGGTGTGGGCGGCCTATGGGATAAAGACCTTAAGTCACATTGTGGGGAACGGTATACTTCTGACGTTTGATGAACTAAAGGCGCGCTATGACCTTCCCAATACCCATTTCTTTAGGTTCCTGCAGTTGCGCCATGCATTCCTGGCTCAATTTGGTGGGGTCCCTTTAACTTTAGAGATCGGGGATTTGGAATCGCTGGCCCGTAGCGAATCACTTCCTAAGACGGTATCTAGCCTCTATCAGGAGCTCTTTCAGGACACTACCAGGCTGCTGTCGCCCTGCAGGAGTGCTTGGGTGGCTGTGGCCCCGGGACTGGACAGGGACGACTGGGACGATGTCTGGGGGGCGGCATTTCAGGCCCTGGTCTCCACTAGGGACAGGCTTATACACTACAAGTTCTTGCATAGGATATACCTGACTCCGGCCAGACTGGCTAGAATGTTCGGAGGTCAGGGCTCTGCCTGCTGGCGGTGCTCCATGCCCTCTGCCGGTTTTATGCATGTCTTCTGGGATTGCCCCCAGGTCAGGGCATACTGGCGGGCGGTGGTAGATTGCATTAGGTCGGTCACCTCTATCTCGATCCCCATGACTGTGGAGGTGTGTTTGCTGCAACTAGTTGAACCCCTGGCCACGACCAGGGCTATAAGGACTCTTCTCATTCTGCTGCTTTTTTATGCCAAAAAAAGAATCATCCTTTCGTGGAAAAGCTCCTCAGCCCCAACGGTGACAGCCTGGAAGGTGTTAGTCAACAAAGCCATCCCATTCTATAAGGCAACTTACTTGAATAGAGGGGCTTTGACCAAGTTTGATAAGGTATGGGGGGGCTGGATGGCCTCTGTGGATACAGTGTCAGATTAAGCTGGATGGGTAGGAGGCATGCGGGGTCTGACGGCTGAGGGGGTCAGGGAAATTGTGGGTAGGGGCGCAGGATATGTCTCATGACGACTGTGCACTTTGAAGAGGGTACTTGCTACTATGCTACTATGGAGGGGTTCGGTCCTCCATGATGGAGTGCGAGCATCCGTCTCTTAGCTCGGTACTGGGGTCAAGGGTCGGCAAGAAGGCGTTATTTATACTGTGTAAGGGGGAACGGTCAAGCTTGGACTTCACTGCATTATAATCCATCTCATTACATTTGACCGGTGTTGAATATGTCTAATGCAAGCATTTGTCCCCCCCCCCTTTTTTTTTTTTTTTTTCCTTCCCTCTTCTCCCCCCCACTCCCCCCCCTTCCCCCTTTTCTCTTGGTTGGGTTTTGGTTTGTACACCGGTCTCTGTGTCATGACCGGTAACTGTTGGTCGCGTTTGTGGCCTGTTATTGTGTATGTGTCTTGAAAAATTCAATAAAAATAATTTTACAAAAAAAAATCACTCGGGCAAGAGGTGCCATGATGAACAGCAGTCTTAATAAGAGTATATAGGGTGTGAAATAACTGCTGACATAGGTGTCTTGACTGGGCAGCAGAAGCAGCAGTAGTAGTATTAACAGTAGTAGTTGACACAGAGTCATATCACATGGGCAGGAGGTGCCATGATGAACAGCAGTAGGAATAGGAGTATATAGAGTGTGAAATAACTGCTGACATAGGTGTATTGACTGGGCGGCAGCAGCAGCAGAAGCAGCAGTAGTAGTATTAACAGTAGTAGTTGATACAGAGTCATATCACATGGGCAGGAGGTGCCATGATGAACAGCAGTAGGAATAGGAGTATATAGAGTGTGAAATAACTGCTGACATAGGTGTATTGACTGGGCTGCAGCAGCAGCAGAAGCAGCAGTAGTAGTATTAACAGTAGTAGTTGATACAGAGTCATATCACATGGGCAGGAGGTGCCATGATGAACAGCAGTCTTAATAAGAGTATATAGAGTGTGAAATAACTGCTGACATAGGTGTATTGACTGGGCGGCAGCAGCAGCAGAAGCAGCAGTAGTAGTATTAACAGTAGTAGTTGACACAGAGTCATATCACTTGGGCAGGAGTTGCCATGATGTACAGCAGTCTTAATAAGAGTGTATAGAGTGTGAAATAACTGCTGACATAGGTGTATTGACTGGGCGGCAGCAGCAGCAGAAGCAGCAGTAGTAGTATTAACAGTAGTAGTTGATACAGAGTCATATCACATGGGCAGGAGGTGCCATGATGAACAGCAGTCTTAATAAGAGTATATAGAGTGTGAAATAACTGCTGACATAGGTGTATTGACTGGGCGGCAGCAGCAGCAGAAGCAGCAGTAGTAGTATTAACAGTAGTAGTTGACACAGAGTCATATCACTTGGGCAGGAGTTGCCATGATGTACAGCAGTCTTAATAAGAGTGTATAGAGTGTGAAATAACTGCTGACATAGGTGTATTGACTGGGCGGCAGCAGCAGCAGAAGCAGCAGTAGTAGTATTAACAGTAGTAGTTGACACAGAGTCATATCACTTGGGCAGGAGTTGCCATGATGTACAGCAGTCTTAATAAGAGTATATAGAGTGTGAAATAACTGCTGACATAGGTGTATTGACTGGGCGGCAGCAGCAGCAGAAGCAGCAGTAGTAGTATTAACAGTAGTAGTTGACACAGAGTCATATCACTTGGGCAGGAGTTGCCATGATGTACAGCAGTCTTAATAAGAGTGTATAGAGTGTGAAATAACTGCTGACATAGGTGTATTGACTGGGCGGCAGCAGCAGCAGAAGCAGCAGTAGTAGTATTAACAGTAGTAGTTGACACAGAGTCATATCACTTGGGCAGGAGTTGCCATGATGTACAGCAGTCTTAATAAGAGTATATAGGGTGTGAAATAACTGCTGACATAGGTGTCTTGACTGATCCAGAGGAGTCATGGGAGAAAATCATGTGGTCAGATGAGACCATAATATAACTTTTTGATCATAATTTCACTAACCGTGTTCGGAGGAAGAATAATGATGAGTACCATGCTAAGAACGCCATCCCTAATGTGAAGCATGGGGGTGGTATCATCTTTTTTTTTGGTGGTGTTTTTCTGCACATGGGACAGGGTGACTGCACTGTATTAAGGAGAGGATGACCGTGGCCATGTATTGCGAGATTTTGGGCAACAACCTCCTTCCCTGAGTTAGAGCTTTGAAGATGGGTCGAGGCTGGGTCTTCCAACATGACAATGACCCAAAGCACACAGGCAGGATAACCAAGGATTGGCTCTGTAAGGAACATATCAAGGTTCTGGCATGGCCTAGCCAGTCTCCAGACCTAAACCCAATAGAGAATCTTTGGAGGGAGCTCAAACTCCGTGTTTCTCAGCGAGAGCCCAGAAACCTGACTGATGTAGAGAAGATCTGTGTGGAGGAGTGGGCCAAAATCCCTCCTCCAGTGTGTGCAAAGCTGGTGTAAAACTACAAGAAAGGTTTGACCGCTGTAATTGCAAAGAAAGCCTACTGTACCAAATATTAACATTGATTTTCTCAGGTGTTAAAATAGTTATATTCAGCACTGTAAATACATCAGGTCCGGGGCTCCATCAGGGAATGCATGACAAGGGACCCTTCAGCGCCCTGAACCGACGACGGGTGCCAGAAAGTCACCGCCGATCCAGGACTCATTCATCTTTATGAATGTGAGTCTGTCCACGGAGTCTGTGGACAGACGGGTCCTCTTGTCCGTGACCACCCCACCTGCCGCACTGAATGTCCGCTCAGATAGTACGCTGGAGGGGGGGCAAGACAATGGGCCAGATTCACAAAAGAGATACGACGGTGTATCTCAGATACACCATCGTATCTCGGATTTTTTCTAGTCCTATCTATGCACCTGATTCATAGAATCAGATACGCATAGATAGGGCTGAGATCCGACAGTGTCACACTGTGTTACACTGTCGGATCTTTTTTTTGATTTAAAAATGGCGCCGGGGGCGTTCCCGCTGATTTACACTGAATAATATGTAAATCAGCGAGATACGCGAAATTCACGACCGTACGCGGACCCGACGCGGTGTTCTTACGTCGTTTCCGTAGCGCGGTACCCGTCGTATACTTACCCCTGCTAAAAGCAGGGGTAAGTATTGTTAAGTATGGCCGTCGTTCCCGCGTCGATTTTGAAATTCCCTACGTCGTTTGCGTACGCCGATTCACGAACACGCGCGTCGCAAGTCCCGCTCACGTCGCAACCACTGACGTCCTATTGACGTCAGTGGGAGCAATGCACGCCGGGAAATTCCCCGGACGACGCATGCGTATTTAAATCGGCGCGGGAGCGCGCCTGATTTAAATATGACACTCCCCTAGCCGCGGAATTTGAATTCCGCTGGGGGAGTTAGGATCCGCCGTCGCAAGTTTGGAGGTAAGTGTTTTGTGAATTTGACACTTTCCTCACAAACTTGCGAGGGCGGATCTTAATTCACATAGGTTACACGGATCTAAAGATCCGCTAACCTTTGTGAATCTGGCCCAATAACTCCAGCGCATACTGAGCGAGCTCGCGGCAGGTGTCCAATCTGGCAACCCAGTACTCCATGGGGTCGTCGGTGCTCATACTGTCAGAAGCACCGACGGACGCCATGTAGTCTGCCACCATGTGGGCCAGCCGCTGGTGGTGACTGCTGCTGCTGCTGGTGCTGGTACTGGGTCGCTCGGTTTGGAAGAACATCCTCATCTCTTCCATTAGGTCCCCTGCTCGGCTGCTGCTGGGTGCAGCCACCTGCTGGGTGAGATGAGGGGGGACAACTGGAGGCCGGGGAGTTGCCTGCTCCAACCGTCTGACAATGCCTGCCTGCAGTTCCTCCATCCGGTGCTGCCTCCGGCTGGCTGGGATGAACTGCTCCAGTTTCCCCTTGCACCTGGGATCCAAAAGGGTGGCCATCCAGAAATCATCCCTCGCCTTGATGGTCTTAACCCGGGGGTCCCTCCTGAGGCATCTCAGCATGTGGGCAGCCATGGGGAAGAGCACAGCCCGCTGTGACTCCTCAATGCTGGCCAGGTGAATGAGGTGCGACTCTTCATCCCTGAGGCGCTGCTGGTCAAACTCAGAGATGCCCAACCCCCGGACTATCGGTGCCCCCAACACCGGCTCTCCCTCCTGACCAGGCCCTGACTCCGGGACGACACCAGCAACCACCTCCTCCTCATCATCATCATCCTCCTCCTCCTCGTCCTGGCCCTGGTCTCGGTGGAGCATTGCTGACTCCTCCTGCTCCACCAAGGCACTCTCCCCAGCTTCGAGCAGGCGATCTAGTGTCCTCTCCAGCATGAACACTATTGGCAGCACGCTATTGAGGCCGATGTGCTCACTGCTGACCATCTTGGTCGCCTGCTCGAAGGAGGACAACACTTGGCAGACCTGGTTTATCTGCCCCCACTCCGCACAGGCGATGAAAGGGAGTTGTGGTGAAGCCCTCTCAGTGCCTAGTTCCATCAGGTACTCCCTCACCGCCCTTTGCTGCTCCCACAACCTCTTCAGCATGTGGAGGGTGGAGTTCCACCGCGTCACACTGTCCACAATCAGCCTGTGAAGGGGCAGACTGTACTTCCGCTGCAACTTGGACAGGGACGCGGTAGCGGTTGGGGAGCGCCTGAAGTGGCTGGCAATCCTACGCGCCTTTGCCACAATGTCACTCAACCCTGGATAAGTGCGCAGGAACTTCTGCACCACCAGGTTGAGGACATGTGCCAGACAGGGCACGTGGGTCAGACTGCCAGCACTGAGTGCGGCGAGTAGGTTGCTGCCGTTATCGCAGACAACCATACCTGCCTGGAGCCTTCGGGGTGTCAGCCACTTCTGGACCTGAGCCTGAAGTGCTTTCAGCACTTCTTCTCCAGTGTGTCTCCGGTCCCCTAAACTAACAAGCTGGAGCACGGCCTGACAGCGCACGTGCCCCACACTTGAGTAGCTACGGGGGCGCTTGCTGGGAGGCTCAGCAGCTGCGGAGACAGTGGCTTGAGGGAGACCAGCAGTTCTCCCCTGGACACCCCGGGGCGGCACCACAAGATCGGTTGCCGCCGATCCCTCACCGACGCCTCGGAGGGAAACCCAATGGGCCGTGAAGCTGATGTAGCGCCCCTGCCCATGCCTGCTGGTCCAGCCATCCATTGTCAGATGAACCCTGTCGCTGACAGCGTGATCCAGCGACAGGGTTACATTCTGCACAATGTGCTGGTGTAGGGCAGGGACACCAGTCCTGGCAAAGAAATGGCGGCTGGGGACACGCCATTGGGGTTGGGCCTGCTCCAACATCTGCCTGAAGGGGTTGCTGTCAACTATGTTGAAGGGCAGCAGATGTTGGGCAATAACCCTTGCCAGGAGCCCATTGAGGGAACGCACACGTCGGTCTCCAGGGGGGAAGGGAGTGGTGCGGTCAAAGGCGTCTGAAATCGACGCCTGGCGCCGGACGGCAGTGCGGGACACAGACGTGGAGGGTGCTGTGGAAGTAGAGGTCTGGCTGCCGGTACCAGTACCTCTACTCGAGGGAGCGGGGGGGCATGACCTGCTGGAAAGAGATGAAGATGTGGCAGGGGCTGCTGTACCCTGCTCACTTGTGGTGGTGGCGCTGCTACCACCACCACGCTTCATCTCGTCAAACACCGCCCAGTGGTTTATCCTCAGGTGCTGGTTCAGGGCTGTGGTACCCACCCGAGCCAAACACTTCCCTCTCTTCACCCTCACTTTACAAATCCGGCAGATGGCCACGGTAGGGTTGTCTGCCACCAGGGTAAAGTAATTCCAGACAGGTGACTTCAGCACCACCCTCCTGTCAGATGGGGTGACGCTTACTTGCACCTGCTGGGACTCGGTGCGCACAGGTGGAGCTGCCTGCTGCTGCTGCTGCTGCTGCTCCTCCTCCTGACACCTCCTGCTGCCATCACCAGTGGAGACCCTGACGATGGTCTCCCTGGTGGTGACCTGGCGCACCGTTTCACCAGGGTGCCTACCTTCCCCGTCGTCACTGACGTAGTGAGCCGACGCGTCAGATGGCAACCATGATGGGTCACCCTCTTCGCCCCCAGATATGTCAGACCAAGGGCTGAAATGTGTTGGTCTGAGGGAACCAACTGACATGGAGCCTCTAGCCTGGCTCCGCTGTCCCCTCACCCACGCCTGGGTCTGACTAGGTGCTGCTGTTTCCTGCACCAAAACAGCAGCACCAGTTTGAAGGGATGTCTCTGGGATACTGCCAGCAGGTATCCCATCCTCCTCATCCATCCCTTCAAAAAGGTCCTGACCATCAGGACAGAGCTGAAGGTCTGCCTGATGCATGGCCTCCCCCAAGATATCCCTCTCACTGTCGCTGTCGAACAGTAAGATGCTGGACTCTTGGGGGCTGGGGGTGGGTACTACAGGCACCGGTGTAATGGTGGTACTACTGTGAGTCGGGACCGACGACTCAGTGGCACTGCTGTGCCCCATGTAGTCCACCACTACTTCAGCCTGAGATGGCAATATCGGGCGGCTGCCCGATGGGAAGAACTCCCGGATCAGGCGTACTCCCCTTGCACCAGATCCTCTACCACTAGTAGGGGCACGAGAGGTACCCCGTGCTGGCAGCGATCCAGCACTGGGAGTAACTCCCCTACCCCTGCTGCCACGGCCACGGATGCCGCTCATTATTGCTGATATGTGTGTGGGGGGGTAAACTTTATTGGGGGGGGGAAATGTGAACAAAATGTGTTTTTGTGTTTTTTTTACAAGACAGGCACGCAGACAAAGACGTACACAGACAGCTACTAAACTATAAGAAAAGTAGTACACCAAAGACAAGGACTACAAAATTAAAGAAAAAAAAAAGCACTAAACAAACACTAACTTTTTTTTTTTTTTTTTTTTTTTTTTTTAAACACAAAACACAGACACTAAACACACACTAAGCTAAGCTAGATGAAATAAATGTACACTAACAGTGTGTACACTTACTACACAAAATTTAACTAAACTGAACACAAAACTTAGCTTTTAGAAAAGCTCTTTAGGAAAAACTAAACAAAATGTGCACTGTAAAGGCCTAGCAAATATCACTGAACAGCGAACCTGCAAGATCTAACAGTAACACAAGATGAACAAAACTTAGCTTTTAGAAAAGCTCTTTTAGAAAGCTCAGCAAAATGTGCACTGAAATCTCTAGCAAATATCACTGAACAGCGAAGATGCAGGATCAAACAGTAACACAAATGAACAAAACAGCACAAAACAGCACAAAACGTAGCTTTGAAAAAAGCTCTTGGGTCTATTGCTTTGAAAAAAGCAGTTGATATACTGGAAAAGATCCACTGGAATCACTAAATAGCAATGCTGGTGATGATATAAATCAATCAGGAACAAAGACACAGGAAAACAGGAACACAGAAACAGCCTCCACACTCTCTAGCCAGCTTCTGAATCTGCAATGAAATGGTGCTGGGAGTGAGCTTATATAATGTCCATGCAGGCAGGTTCCTATTGGTTGCTAACCTCTGACGAGTGTGGAAGGAGAACTCTGATTGGCTCTGATGCAAAAGGGCGGAGCAAATAATCGCGCAATATTCCTATTGCCGAATATTCGCATTGCGAATATTCGGCAATATAAAATGATCGCTTCAGCTACTCGGCCCAAGGTCTCTAATCATACCAGCAATGCTTTTAGACGTCTATGGAGATCACTAGGATGTGATCTGTTTTAAAAATGAAACTGTAAAAATCGCTCTGATGCGGAAGATAGGGGCGAAGAAAATAATCGCGCGATATTGCGTTTGCCGAATAATCGCATTGCGATCTTTCTGGAAAATTCAATGAACGCTTCAGCTACTCGGCCCAGGGTCTCTAATGATACCAGCAATGCTTTTAGACGTCGATGGAGATATCTAGGATGTGATCTGTTTTAAAAAAAAAATTGTAAAAAATCGAATATTCGGAATTGCGAATATTCACCGCGAATTTCGAAATATAGCGCGATTTCTCGAATATGCTATATTCGAGTCGAATATTCGCAATGCGAATATTCGTGAGCAACACTAATGATTAGTGACTGAAAGGGTGATGAGTCTGGAATTCTCATTGTATTCTACACTTCGTCCTTGATTCTTCTATATGTGTCTGTTTTTGTTTTATACACCTTGAAACTAGACATGTGCACTGCCGAAAAATTAGTCTGTTTTTTTTATTCTTTTTTTTTTTTTCTGGGTCATTCGTTAGGATCGCAGTTTGTAAATTCGTAAATTACAAAATTTGAAAATTTGAAAATAAGAAAGAAAATACGTAAATCCGAAAGAATAACTAGCTAACTAATAATACCTAACTATTAAATTATAGGTATTGGAATTTTCTTTCAAATCTAGCAGTTCTTGAACGTAAAGAATGTGAATTTATCCGTAATAACGAATGTCTAAACAAATTGAATGAAACAAATTAACCGGTTAAGACCCGGACCATTATGCAGGCTTACAACTTTTTGCGATTCGGCACTGCGTCGCTTTAACTGACAATTGCGCGGTCGTGCGACGTGGCTCCCAAACAAAATTGGCATCCTTTTTCTCCCACAAATAGAGCTTTCTTTTGGTGGTATTTGATCACCTCTGCGGGTTTTATTTTTTGCGCTATAAACCAAAATAGAGCGTAAATTTTGAAAAAAATTCAATATTTTTTACTTTTTGCTATAATAAATATTCCCAAAAAATATAAAAAAAAATTCCACAGTTTAGGCCGATACGTATTCTTCTACATATTTTTGGTAAAAAAAACGCATTAAGCGTTTATTGATTGGTTTGCGCAAAATTTATAGCGTTTACAAAATAGGGGATAGTTTTATGGCATTTTTATTAATATTTTTTTTTTTACTACTAATGGCGGCGATCAGCGATTTTTTTCGTGACTGCGACATTATGGCGGACACATCGGACACTTTTGACACATTTTTGGGACCATTGTCATTTTCACAGCGAAAAGGGCTATAAAAATGCACTGATTACTGTGAAAATGACAATGGCAGTGAAGGTGTTAACCACTAGGGGGCGCTGTAGAGGTTAAGTGTGACCTAATGTGTGTTTCTTACTGTAGGGGGGCAGGGCTGGACGTGTGACATCACTGATCGTCGTTCCCTATATCAGGGAACAGGTATCACTGACACTGCCACAGAGAAGAACGAGGAAGGTTTGTTTACACTCATCTCTCTCCATTCTTCAGTTCCTGTGACCGATCGCGAGACGCCGGCGGCGATCGAAGTCCATGGGTCCAGTGGACGCGGTCACGGAGCTTCCGACCGGGTCACAAGAGCGCAGCCAGCGACGCGTTCGCGACCCATGGCTGGGCTCTTAAAGAGGACGTATATATATACGTCCATGTGCCCAGCCGTGCCATTCTGTCAACGTAAATAGTCGTGCGGCGGTCCTTAAGTGGTTAATAATAAATAATAATACTACTAATTAAACTTTTTTATTATTGTTGTTTATTATTATTAATTTGTTACGTTTCATTCGTTTAGATACGGCATTCGTTATTTCCGCCAATTCGTATTTGTTACATTCACTAACAGCCAAATCCAAAAGTTAATTCCAATACCTATATTTTAATAGTTAAAAACAGTTAAGTTATTATTAGTTAGTTATCATTTTTAGATTTTCGAACTTCGAATTTCCAAATTTTCTAATTTCTGAATATACAAATTTTCAAATCGTCAAATTTATGAATATTTGGAAAAATTTGTTAACCAATTTGTCAAAATTCCTTAAACATATGCAGAACGAAACTAATTGCACATGTCTACTTGAAACACCTGCTCAGCTGTGCATTCCAGTAGACTATGGACGTCGGATTTTCCTACACCTTCATTCCTACTGTACAAGCGACGGGGGGGATTCATTACGGTATGCACATTATAAGAATTCCTCACCGCTATGCACAAATAACTACCTGCATGTTGTAGCCCTGGCTACTATAGTGCTCACTTTTCTGCTTTGGTGACCTCGCTATCTCCTAAGGGAATCTATGGATACAAATAGTGGATTATTGGAGATTGTCTGCTACTACACAGATGCTATTTTCTTTGTAACTTACCCACTTGATACTCTATTGAAGCTTATCCATGCAGCGTGTTGTATGAAAGTGATGTATATTTTAAAAATTGTTCAATAAAGATTGCAAAATATATATACTTTTTATTATGTATTAACTAATACCATGCTGCAATAATGTATAAATTGTATGCTTAGAATTCAGCTTTAAATTTAAAAACAGAACTCCTGCAGTTCCAGGTTTTGGGACATATACTGTAGCAATGCGCAACAGAAACAGACTCACCTATTTCTGTTGTTCTACCTTCCTTCTTAACCACTTGAGATCCGCTTTAGACAAAAGACGTCTACAGCGCGGCTCTCAAGTGCCGAGTGGACGTCTTTTTCTGTGCATTACCCGTGCGCGCCACTGGGGGGCGCGCAGCAGGTAAACACTGTGTCGGCGCATCGCTAGGAAGCCGATGCGCGTGCCTGATGGCCGCGATGTCCGCCGGGTACACGCGATCTGCGATGACAGCAGGGACGTGGAGCTCTGTGTGTAAACACAGAGCTCCACGTCCTGTCAGGGAGAGAGGAGACCGATCTGTGTCTCTTGTACATAGGGACACAGCATCGGTCACCTCCCCCAGTCAGTCCCCTCCCCCCACACAGTTAGAACACACCCAGGTAATACATTTAACCCCTTCCTCACCCCCTAGTGGTTAACCCCTTCCCTGCCAGTCACATTTATACAGTAATTAGTGCATTTTTATAGCACTGATTGCTGTATAATTTTGAATGGTCCCAAACTTGTGTCAAAAGTGTCCGATATGTCCGTCGCAATATCGCAGGCCTGACAAAAAAAAATCGCAGATCGCCGCCATTACTAGTAAAAAATAAAAAATAAATCATAAATCTATCCCCTATTTTGTAGGTGCTATAACTTTTGCGCAAACCGATCAAATACGCTTATTGCGATTTTTTTAACAAAAATATGTAGAAGAATACGTATGGGCCTAAACCGAGGAATTTTTTTTTTTTTTTTTTTTTAAATTGAGATATTATTATAACAAAAAGTAAAAAATATTGTGTTTTTTTCCCAAATTTTCTGTCTTTTTTTGTTTATAGCGCAAAAAAAAAAAAATCGCAGAGATGATCAAATACCACAAAAAGAAAGCTCTATTTGTGGGAAAAAAATGATAAAAATATAATTTGGGTACAGTGTTGTATGACCGCGCAATTGTCATTCAAAATGCGTCAGCGCTGAAAGCTTAAAATTGGTCTGGGCACGAAGGGGGTTTAAGTGCCCAGTAATGAAGTGGTTTAAGGTACAGCAACAGACATACACTGGAAGTCTTTAGTTTCCTTGTAAAGGCAATGTATGGGTTTTTGATGTGTTGCTGTACCTTTAACGTATTTTATCACGGTACCACAATAGACAGAAATGTTCATTTTTGGTGGTTTTCGAGATGCGCAAAGAGAGATTACACAAAAACTTGTAGTTAAAATCAAACTGTATATAATATTTAGCCTAGGCTCACACATATGCAGTGCGGTAGACCACTGTTTCTCGACTCCAGTCCTCAAGGCGCCGCTACAGGTCATGTTTTCAGGCTTTCCATTATTTTGCACAGGTGATTTGATTAGTTTCACTGCCTTAGCAATTATCACAGCCATTTCATCTGAGGGAAATCCTGAAAATATGACATGCTGGGGCGCCCTGAGGACTGGAGTTGAGAAACACTGCGGTAGACACAGCGATCCCTGCGTGTTTTCCCATTTTTTGGGGGGCAAAAACAAACAAAACATTTCAGGAAAAAAAAACATCAATTGCAGCCTCACTGTGCCCATAAAACGCTGCCAATGTGCCATCAAACACTGCCACTATGCCCATCAAATGCAGCCACTGTGTCCATCAAATGCTGCCATTGTGCCATCAAATGCTGCTATTGTGCCCAACAAACGCAGCCACTGTGCCATCAAATGCAGCCACTGTGCCCAACAAATGCTGCCACTGTGCCCATCAAATGCTGCCACTGTGCCCCTAAAATGCTGCCACTGTGCCCATCAAATTCAAACACTGTTCCCATCAAATGCAGCCACTGTGCCCATCAAATGCTGCCACTGAGCCATCAAATGCTGCCACTGTGCCCATGAAACGCTGCCACTGTGCCATGAAACGCTGCCACTGTGCCCATCAAATGCAGCCACTGTGCCCATCAAATGCAGCCACTGTGCCATCGAATGCAGCCACTGTGCCATAAAATGAAGCCACTGTGCCGAGGGGAAATCCTGAAAATATGACATGTTGGGGCGCCCTGAGGACTGGAGTTGAGAAACACTGCGGTAGACACAGCGATCCCTGCGTGTTTTCCCATTTTTTGGGGGGCAAAAACAAACAAAAAAATTCAGAAAAAAACCCCATCAATTGCAGCCTCACTGTGCCCATAAAACGCTGCCAATGTGCCATCAAACACTGCCACTGTGCCCATCAAATGCAGCCACTGTGTCCATCAAATGCTGCCGTTGTGCCATCAAATGCTGCCACTGTGCCCATTAAATGCTGCCACTGTGCCATCAAACGCTGCCACTGTGCCCATCAAATGCTGCCATTGTGCCATCAAATGCTGCTATTGTGCCCATCAAACGCAGCCACTGTGCCATCAAATGCAGCCACTGTGCCCATCAAATGCTGCCACTGTGCCCATAAAATGCTGCCACTGTGCCCATCAAATTCAGCCACTGTGCCCATCAAATGCAGCCACTGTGCCCATCAAATGCAGCCACTGTGCCCATCAAATTCTGCCACTGAGCCATCAAATGCTGCCACTGAGCCATCAAATGCTGCCACTGTGCCCATGAAACGCTGCCACTGTGCCCATGAAACGCTGCCACTGTGCCATGAAACGCTGCCACTGTGCCCATCAAATGCAGCCACTGTGTCATCGAATGCAGCCACTGTGCCATAAAATGAAGCCACTGTGCCATAAAATGAAGCCACTGTGCCGAAATGCTGCCACTGTGACCCCCCCCCCCCCCCGTCCGCTTGCCGTCTGCCCAGCACTTGCCCTGTCTCGGTGGGGCAGCGGGTGACAGCAACAAGCGGGGTCCTTCATGCATCTCCTTCCATTCTCATCACCTGTTCTCTCCTCCTGATAGGCATCCAATAGCAGCGCTTGTCGCTTCAGCCAATAAGGTGACGGGTAACAGACCCGAGCACCTGATTGGTAGCGAAGCAGTTCAGTGTTAGGAAAGCGACAACACACATTTGTTGTCGGAAAATTTTAAAGCATGCTATCCAACATTTGTTGGCGGAAAATCCGACAACAATTGTCCGATGGAGCGTACAAACGGTCCGCATTTTCCGACAACAGCCTGTCTTGTCACACCATTGCAGTCATAAAATCCGATCGTGGGCCTTCATTTGCATGCATAGTAGTGGAATTCCATAGTCTCTAATACATTGATGAAAGCATTAGAGGGTGCTACCAGCCGTGTCATAGACACTGACGGCAAATCGTTCCTGCTCTCAGAACTAAATAATACAAACGTGTTTTAAATGGCGCATTGAGTTATTCGTAGAATAATTGGTCGGTAAAGATTAGTTTATCAGCAAATATGAGAGTAGATTGGATTCTTTTCCAGAGGTTAATGGTAATTACAGGCACTTAGACAAGTTGACATTTAATTGATAGACGTTGATCTGGGGATTTTCTCTGTTGCTGACTTTGAGGTCAGAACAAATATGTGTTTACTAGGGAAATAATTACACTCAATGGATTTATATTGTGTCCCCTTGTTTTCCTCCTCTGCCAGGAAAAGCGCAATTGTGATTGTTTACACTTTTTTTACACAGGTATTGGTAGTTGTCTGTAATGTATATTGTCCAAGAAAGAGGACATGAAACATTTCATTAACACAATGCCCAGCATTTAAAAGCAACTGCATTGCTGGTAACAATTAACCACTTATGGACCGAGCCTCTTTTTGACACTTGTTGTTTACAAGTTAAAATAATTTTTGTTTTCCTAGAAAAATACTTAGAACCCCCAAACATTATTATTTTTTTTCTAACACCCTAGAGAATAAAATGGCCGTCATTGCAATACTTTCTGTCACACCTTATTTGCGCAGCGGTCGTACAAGCGCACTTTTTTTGGGAAAAAATACACTTTTTTTAAATTATAAAATAAGACAACAGCAGAGTTAGACCAATTTTTTTATATTATAAAAAAACAATGTTACGCCGAGTAAATTAATACCCAACATGTCACGCTTCAAAATTGTACCCGCTTGTGGAATGGCGACAAACTTTTACCCTTAAAAATCTCCATAAGCGATGTTTAAAAATGTTAGGTTACCAGTTTTGAGTTACAGAGGTGGTCTAGGGCTAGAAATATTGCTCTCGCTCTAATGATCATGGAGATACCTCACATGTGTGGTTTGAACACTGTTTTCAAATGCGGGCGCTAGTCACGTATGCGTTCGCTTCTGCGCACAAGCTTTTCGGTACGGGGTGCTTTTAATTTCTATATTTATTTTTTCTTATTTATTTTACTTTTCATTTTTTATTTTGACACTGTCCTTTTAAGAATAAAAATTATTCCTATTAGGAATGTAAAAAAAAAAGAAGCATGACAGGTCTTCTTAAAGAGGAGGTTCACCCAAATAACATTTATATAAGACCAAACTCTTTATACTACCAGCATGTACAGTCTGCACTTTTTTTTTTTTTTAGGCTGTACATACCTTATAATCTATATTTGCAATCCGGCTTCCGGGTACTTCCGGGAGTAGGCTTTTCCAAGCTGAGCCACAATGTAATCTGGGCGTTCGCCCAGATGATTGATGTCTCCCCCCGGCGGATAAGGCCCTGCCCCTCGTATTGCGTAGGCGCGTCACAGAGTTTTCGAAAGGAGCCGAACATGTAAAGGGGCGAGTCGGCTCTACACGGCGCCTGCGCACTGACTAGGAGCCGTGTAGAGCTGACTGCGCAGGCGCCGTATAGAGCCGACTCGCAGCTTTACCTGTTCGGCTCCTTTTGGAAACTCTGTGATGCGCCTACACAATACGAGGGGCGGGGCCTTATCTGCCGGGGGGAACATTTTCTGATAGACATCAATCATCTGGGCGAACGCCCAGATTACATTGCGGCTCATCTTGGAAACGCCTAATCCCACGGGAGAAGTACCCGGAAGTCGGATTGCAAATATAGATTATAAGGTATGTACAGCCTAAAAAAAAAAAAAAATGCCGACTGTACATGCTGGTAGTATACAGAATTTGGTCATATATAAATGTTATTTGGGTGAACCTCCGCTTTAAATATACCATCTGTGGTTCAAAAACAACACAGATCTTATATTTAAACTAAAATGCAATAAAAAAAAAAAAAAAAAAAATTCTCATTTAAGAGCTTTGGGCAGAGGTGACGTTTGACGTCGCTTCCAACCTCCAATGCTATGGAGCCGAGCGGCGGCCATCTTTCCCTCACTCAGCATCCAGGTAGTGAGGAGAAAAGACATAATTATCTCCGCCGCTCACGGCAGGTCCGGTAAGTGGCAGAGACGACTGGAGCGCGGTGAAAGGGGGCCCTCTCCCGCCACCGATAAAAGTGATCTTGCGGCGAATCCACCACACAGACTTTTATCTTAAAGAGAGAACGCACGCCGTTCCTGAAAATGCCGGGGTTATGGCAGCTAGCTTTCCAAAGACAACCTCTGGATATGACACTCAAATTCTTTGGTCGACCGTGGTGAGGCCTGTTCTGAGTGAGACCTGTCCTGTTAAACCACTTTATGGTCTTGGCCACTGTGCTGCAGCTCAGGTTCAGAGTTTTGACAGCTTCTTATAGCCTAGACCATCTTTTCTAGAGCAGCAATTCTTTTTTTCAGATCCACAGAGAGTTCTTTGCCATGAGGTGCCACGTTGAACTTCCAGTGACCAGTATGAGAGAGTGAGAGCGATAACACCAAATTTAACACACCTGCTCCCCATCCACACCTGAGACCTTGTAACACTAACGAGTCACATGACACCGGGGAGGGAAAGTGGCTAATTGGGCCCAATTTGTGCATTTTCACTTAGGGGCTTACTCATGTTTGTTGCCAGACGTTTAGACATTAAAGGCTGCGTGTTGAGTTATTTTGAGGGGACAGCAAATTTACACTGTTATACAAGCTGTACACTCACTACTTTACATCGTAGCAAAGTGTCATTTCTTCAGTGTTGTCACATGAAAAGATAGAATAAAATATTTACAAAAATGTGAGGGGTGTACTCACTTTTGTGAGATACTGTAGTTAAAGCGGGGTTCCAGCCATAAAAAATTTTTTGCAAGCTAAAATTAATCACATTAAATAGTCCCTAAAACATATTAATAGCTCCCCAATCATTCCAGAAATCATTGCAAACACTTGCCTTATATCCTCCAGCTCATGTTGTGGTCATATCCATCATATGTGCGGCATGTGAAACCCAGTTCCTTTTTCTTCCTGGTTTTCAGGGAGAGGTGCATGCTGGGCGATTTTTAGGCACAGTAATGCCCATGATGATTGTCATAATTTCCCAGGAGGCAATGGGGTCTTAGGACAGGAAGTTGAACCACCTAGAACCACAAACTTGGCAGATTACTAATACTACCTAGTAACAGCCAGATAGAAGTGAGTAAAAAAAAAAAAAAATTACACTTTTTTTTTATTACAATAAAGGCAAGCTGTTAATAGAAAGTTTGGGCCAGATCCACAGACAGAGTACGCCGGCGTATCTACTGATACGCCGGCGTACTTTCAAATTACCAGCATCGTAACTTTAGTTTGAATCCCCAAACCAAGATACGACGGCATCTGGGTTGGATCAGACAGGTGTACGCCTTCGGATCTAAGATGCAATACTTTGGCGTCTGCTGGGTGGCGTTCACGTCGTTTTCCGCGTCGGGTATGCAAATTAGCTATTTCCGACGATCCACGAACATACGCGCGGCCGTCGCATTCTCTTACGTCGTCTCTAGTCGGCTTTTTCCGGCGTATAGTTAAAGCTGCTATTTTGCGGCGTATAGTTAGACTTGCCATGTTAAGTATGGCGGTCGTTCCCGTGTCGAAATTTGGATTTTCTTTTTTTGTGTAAGCCATCCGTGAATCGGGATGGACGTAATTCACGTCTAAGTTAAAAAAAATGACATCGTTACGACGTCATTTAGCGCAATGCACAGCGGGAAATTTAGAAACGGAGCATGCGCAGTTCATTCGGCGCGGGGACGCGCTTCATTTAAATGAAACACGCCCCCTGAATTCCGCCGCCAGAAATACACTACGCCGCCGTAACTTACGCCGCAAAATCTTTGAGGATTCGAAAGAACGCCAGGTAAGGTACGGCGGCGTAGCGTATCTCTGATACGCTGCGCCAATCTATTTCTATGTGGATCTGGCCCTTAATTTTTAGGGTGGAACTCCACTTTAAATAAAAGTTGGAGTTAATCTTTAAAGAAGTTCTACCCTCCCCCACTCTATTAACCAGTTAGCAACCGCCCTATAGACGAAATACGTCTACAAGGCGGTTGCTTAACTCTGGGAGGGCGTCAATGTACGTCCTCCCAGAGTCGCGCTCCCGCGCGCCCTGTGGGGCGCGCACACGGGAGTCTCCGTGACCGCCGGGTCCTCCGGACCCGGCTGATCACGGATCACGGTAAATCGCCGCTGATAGCGGCGATTTACCACGTGATCGCTCCGTCCAATGACGGAGCGATCACTAGTAAACAAACCGGCGTCATGTGATGACGCCGGTTCCTCCCTCTCCTCTCTGTACCGAACGGTACAGTGTGAGAGAGGAGAGGGGAGAGAGCGGAAGCAGCAGCAGCTGCTGCTGCTGCTGCGGGCTGGATCTGTGACACATGTAGTCACAGATCCAGCCATCCATCCATCCCTCCCTGTGCAATACTCTGCAATGCCCCCATACTCTGCAATACCCCCATACTCTACAATGCCCCCATACTCTGCAATGCCCCCATACTCTGCAATGCCCCCATACTCTGCAATGCGCCCATACTCTGCAATGCCCCCATACTCTGCAATGCCCCAAAATACTCTGCAATGCGCCAAAATACTCCGCAATGCCCCGCAATACTCTGCAATGCCCCGCAATACTCCGCAATGCCCCGCAATACTCCGCAATGCCCCGCAATACTCCGCAATGCCCCACAATACCCCGAAATACCCCACAATACTCTGCAATACTCCGCAATACCCCGCAATACCCCGCAATACCCCGCAATACCCTGCAATACCCCGCAATACCCCACAATACCCCGCAATACTCCACAATACCCCGCAATACCACACAATACTCTACAATACTCTACAATACCCCACAATACTCTACAATACCCCACAATACTCCGCAATACCCCACAATACTCCACAATACCCTGCAACGTCGTCTATGGGGATTTTTAAGTAGCAAAGTTTGGCGCCATTCCACAAGCGTGTGCAATTTTGAAGGGTGACATGTTGGGTATCTATTTACTCGGCGTAACTTCATCTTTCACATTTAAGCAAAAGAATGAAGAAAAAATACTAAATGTGCCAAATTTTATAACAGAAACAAAGAAAAATTATTATTTTTTACAGAATTTTCAGTCTTTTTTCTCTTATAGCACAAAAAATAAAAAACCCAACGGTGATTAAATACCACCAAAAGAAAGCTCTATTTGTGTGAAAAAAAGGACGAAAATTTCATTTGGGTACAGTGTTGTTTGACTGAGTAATTGTCATTCAAATTGTGAGAGCACCGAAAGCTGAAAATTGGTCTGGTTATTAAGGGGGTTTACGTGCCCAGTGGTCAAGTGGTTAAAAAACATTCTCTGTGTCATTAGACAGGAAGGGGTCCGGAAGTGGGTAGAAATCTTCCCATCATCACTAAAAACATGCCAGAGTCTCTTACCCTTCTTTACGCTATCCAGAAAATGAAGATGCAACTAGTCTGTGGAAACGTATGCTTTACATAAAAGGCAATACATCAACCATGTTAATTACTTGCCAATTTCTGCATGATTCTGCATTGTTTCCCACAATACGTTTCTTTGATTTTTAAGAGTTCCCTTTCTATTTCTGTCTATTTTTTCTAACAAAATATATTCACCACTTCTAAAAGTAACATATTACGTCGTTAAAAAAAACATTTTTATTTCCAAACAGAAAAGCTAAAAAAAGATTATATATAGAAGGGTATATGTAGAAGATCTGTTATTTGCCCTTTGAACTTCGGCCTGCCTTCCATGGTGGCCTGAGATATAAGACCGACTGACAGAAGAGGGCTACGGGTCAATCAGGAGTAAATTGGGGGCAGATATTTCAGGACATTCCTCATATTTTTAGAAGCTACTAAGAGACAGTTTTGTAATGGAGACCAGAAAGAAGACAATTTATAGGAGGCTCTATGCAATACGTAAACGGGACCTCGGTCATTGAGAATGGACAGGTGGTATTAAAGAATTAGATAAAAACAATATGCATATGTATTGGAAAACATTTAATCATATGTATGTAATAGTTTCACGCCTGTAAAGAAATTAGAACATATGACATTAGGGTAACTTTGATATGCCCTGTATACATAAAAGGAGAAAAAAAATTGATCTGTCAGGCCAAGAATTGCTACATGCTTTTCACAAAATTTTGGTTGGGATCCCCAGGAAATAAATCGTACAGAACACCACATTAAGCTAAATACCCATACACAAATAAAAATATACATTGTATTAAATATAATATTTATTTTTTAACAGAAAAGGTTTATTAGACACTTCAGCATTACAGTACAATCAGTTACAGTGTTTATGTTTACAGTAGTATGCAGGTCAAGTCATCAATAAGATATTTCCCATCTGGGAATCACCTTCCAACTAACTTATAACATTTGCAGGTAAATCAAGAATCAGCTGTGCATGATAAGCAATTCATATCACTATGGCATCTCATACATTCTTTAACTGTATTATAATCATAGGACGGGGACGGGGGGGTAAAACCCAACGGACGGATTATTCAATTATACTAAAATGGGGTGGGGTTCAAGATTATCACAAGTATCTATCTATGTGGACCAGACTTTGTCGAACTTCCCCGGACATTGTCTGCTCTCATAAGGCAGCCTGTATGTGGGCAGTACCGAGTTCACCGAGGAGGCATGCGTTGGGAAGGGGGTTCTCCGTCTTCCATTTCTACAGAACTTCACGCTAGTATAATATAGTGAAAAAGTCAAGCATAATTTACAATATCTATCCCCCTTTATGTCTTCCATATAGCTTAATAGTAGAGTTTGTGGTTCAACCAGTATTCTTGTCCCACTTACATCTCTCAGTGTGGAGGCCACAGCCGCCCAATGGGGCTGGAGTTTGGGACAGGACCAGACCATGTGCCCACCTCTTGCTTACATCTTTGACAGTTGAGTTCCCATTGCGGGTAAATACGTGCCAACCACTGTGGAGTATAGTAGGCCCTGTGTAGGAATTTAAATTGTACAAATCTGTCTTTCGCGGCAATCATGGAGAGAATATAGGAGGAGAGGCATTCCTCCCACTCTTCTTCTCCCAGGGATGGTATATCAGCCCTCCATTTATCCCAGGATTTAGTAAGTTTGGTGTCATACTCTACTGTGAGTAATAGATACAGGGACGAGAGGGACCTCCCCATCACACTAGAGATCAGGAGGTGCTCAATGGAGTTCGACTTTAGGGTCAAGGGATCAGGAAATTGGGCTTTGAAGGCGTGCATTAAATATAATTTACCGTATTTATCGGCGTATACCGCACACTTTTTTGCCCTTAAAATCAGGGCAAAATCGTGGGTGCGCGATATACGCTGATACTCGCTTCCCGCGCTGTGTTTGAACGCTGCCGCCGACATATACCGAGCGAAGTACACTCGGGTACACTCGGCCAGGCTTGGCTCCCCTCGCAGTTTTGCGAGAGGAGCCGAGAGGGGCCGAGCGTGCCCGAGTGTACTGCGCTCGGTATATGTCGGCGGCGGCGTTCAAACACAGCGTGGGAAGCGGGGATCAGCTCAGAGACAGCGCGGGAGAAGCGGGGAGGACACCACGAAGGCCACAGACGGACGCCGGACCGGACAAGGCCGCCGATGGACGCCGGGCAAGACACCAAGACTGTAAGTAATAAAAAAAAAATGTGGTTGGATGTTTAGCTGAATGTGGTGTTCTGTACAATGTTTTTTTTTTCCGCCCTTTATTACGATTTTTTTTTTCTGTATTAATCACCATCTTAGGCTGAAAGCAACTGAAAAAAGTTGGAGGAAAGACCTTTTAGATTGTAAGCTCTCATGGACAGGGCCCTCCTAATCCTCTTGTTTTGAATTGTATTGTAACTGTACTGTCTCCATTTACTTTGTGAAGTGCTATGCAAACTGTTGGTGCTATGTATAATTAAATTATTATTAATATTAATATTATAATACAGCAACGTTACTCTGTAGGATTGCTAGATAGAAAGTAAACTGTTGAGTGGAAAATGTTATTTAACAACAATGCAAATACCATCAGTTCATAAAACTGATACATTATACCAGTATTTTTTTCTTATTTTTTTTTATAAGTCAATTGGGTTGATACACTAAACCTGTAGCTTTTTTTTTTTTGACAAAGCCTAATTGAACAAGCTGAAGTTAGAAGCTGATTGGCTACCATGCACAGCTGCACCAGATTTTGCACTCTCTAGTTTTTGTAAATCAGCCCTAATGTGTAATTTTTGTTAACCACTTGCCCACTGGGCACTTAAACCCCCTTCCTGCCAGTCCAATTTTCAGTTTTCGGCACTGTTACATTTTGAATCAAAATTACTCAATCATGCAACACTGTACACATATGAAACTGTTGTCCTTTTTTTCACACAAATAGAGATTTCTTTTGGTGGTATTTACCGTAATAACTCATTTATTGAGACACTAACAAGCCATGAAAGTACAAATACCCCCCAAATTACCTATTTTTGGAAAGTAGATATTCCAATGTTTTTAATAAGAGGCATGGCAATTTTTTTTCGTTTACATTTTTTTTATTTTTTTTACACAATTTTCATATTAACTTGTTATTTCTCTCACATGGCATATGCATACCACAAATTACATTCTGCTACTCCTCCTGAGTATGGCGATACCACATGTGTGAGACTTTTACGCAGTCTGGCCATATAGAGAGGGCCCAACATGTAAGGAGTACCATCAGGTGTTCTAGGGACTTAAATTAAACATCTAATTTCCTGACAACCTATCACACATTTGAAGGAGCGCGAAGACAATGAAAACACCATAAAAAATAACCCAATTTTGGAAAGAAAACACCCTAACGTATACTCTATTTTTTATATACTTCATTACAATACAACACGCCCACTGCCTTGCTACTTTGAATTACGCGCGCTTACGCCGGCCCATTTACGATACGCCAACGTAACTTTGGGAGCAAGTGCTTTCTGAATACAGTACTTGCCTCTCAATGTTACGTCGGCGTAGGGCATAGGAGATGCGTTACGCCCGCTCAAAGATACGACAATGTATCTGAATCGCGGCCATTGTTTTTTTTTCCACATGTTTTTGGATAATGTGGAAAGAAAATTTAAATTCATTTTCTACGCACGTTTTACACATTTTAACGGCACTGATGAGCGCTGATGAGGATCCAATGATAGGGTGGCACTGATAAGCACTTACTGAATGGCACTAATGGGCACTTTAGTGGCACTGTAAAGGACTGCTGTAACACTGCTGGGGCACAGATGTGGCACTCCTGGGCACTGATGTGACACTGCTGGGGCAAAGATGTGGCAATCCTGGGCACTAATGTGGCACTGCTGGGGCACTCCTTGGCACTGCTGGGCTCTGATGGGTACTGCTAGAGCACTCCTTGGCACTGCTGGGGCACTCTTGGGCAGCTTGCTATGGGGACACCTAAGCTGAGTCACAGCTCTGTGTGTCCATTCAGACACGGAACCACGGTTCGGCCCTGCCTATTCTCTCTCCCAATTTGCTAACTGACTTTGATTGACAGCAGCAGAAGCCAATGGCGTAGAATGCATAGAATGCTTTAAGATAAAAAGCCTTCTGCCTTTACAGCCACTTTAAGACTTGAAGAATGCACAGTTACTGCTTGCTCGGATAAGTGGGGGATCTAAGCTGCTGAGTGAACTTCAGCTATTCTCCTGTGAACTTTCAGAATAGTTTTTGAGTCTCCTGCCGGGGTTCACAAATATGCAGACTAAATTCAGAATTTAGAGCTATTCTTACTACATGTGACTGCAAAATCATTAAAGGTTATAGAAGTATATGTAGAGGTGGCTCATGTATTTCTTTCACTATAGATTTTATTTGATACAGACCCTTCATACCCCCCTTTTGTATGGCAAGTCATTCTGCTTGGTTAACTTTTTTTCAGATCTCTGGTGACCCTCAACTATTTTTTTCCCAGACCTAGTTCTATCTTCAAAAAGCCATTGACAATTTCAGGTTCCAGAGCCTCATTGAGTGCACACCAAACAGCTTGCAATGCTGCAACATGCCAAAAACAACAATGAAATGAAGAGGGTCAAAGATGGTGACCTTCCACAGCTTATCATATAGTGAGTACAATCAAGTAGAGGGAGAATCAAATCCAACCACAAGAGGTCTAAAATTCCCCAAATAAAGGCTTGTTTCTTATGATCAGCTCAGGAGGCCAATGCTAAGTCCTACCACTAGAGTCCTACTTGTGCATAATCATCTAGGTGCTTTAATACTTGGCTGGACATTTTTATTGTTTATTATACTGTTTTTGTTGATGTTGTCTATCACCTGTGTGAAGATAACAACATAAGCAATTGCATTAGGCATGTGGTTCATTTTAAGCCTGCTGCTGACCACCAGTTAGATCTTTGAGTTCCCAGACATTCACATGGGAGTGATTTCCTGCTCATTGGTGACCTGATGTGAACTCGCAGGACAGGGGTCCAGAGATCCGTTGTATCAACCTGATCATTAGCACACCAGACAAACACTTCCAGCTGTCTCACAGTTCGATCGTACTTTTCTTCCATGAGAAATATTCCTTCTTCGTTTGCACAACCAGATGAAAAGAGGGACACATATGTTGCTTTTGCTGTCACAAATGTTTTTTGCTGCCTCCCGATAGCTGAAAGCAGAGGATGTACAATACGTAAAAATCTTAGAATTTCTGTAGAGCTAAAGACACTAATACCCATGATAAAGTAGATGACTTGATTGGACAATAAAATGGTAAAGTATATGTAAACCCTAACATTGAATTCCTCTTATTTTTTCCCTTCTGGTCTGGTAAATATACAGTTTAAATTGTTTTTTTTTATATTTGATCAAGTGCAAAAGCTACCTGCTAATCCTGGCAGAAATTGTGTTAGCTAATAATGTCCAGAGTTTTCTACCTGTAATGCAGGAGGAAGAGGAGAGATGGATGTGTTTTGAAGTCCAAATGTACCTCCTGCCTTCAGTCTGTAAGGGCAGGTCAGGGTGACAGGGTTGTAGTCATGTCCTTTACAGTATGTTTTTGCTCCTTGTTGAGCACCAAGGGTTACACCCTGGGGTAGGTTCTTCTGGGCTACGCTAAGCACCTTGTACAGGGTCACTTTGAGTACACATGGGGTACCTTGACTTTGTTTTTTTCAATGCCATGGGACAAGGCTGAAGCTGCCCTGGGGGAAATCCTCAACCTTAAAGTGGGCCTCTACTCTCAGAGATGAACGTACACCATGCACACTTGCGCCATAATTTTTCTCTAGTTAACTCTTGGGTCACCATTCTAATTCACATCATCCCAGTAGTTTGCATTTAAGAGGGATATGCTGAGCTCTGTCCACATCCACCTGTCAAGCGGAGTGGGCCCCGTCGTGCCCCCTGCGCCTCACGTGCATTTGACTTAACTCTTAAAACTGACAATGTTTTAAATGCTTAACTTGTAAAATTGTAAAAGATGATTACAGAGTCCAACATTCACAGACACAATCCTTCCCTAATTCCCTAACTCTAACTACAGTACAGGCTGTCTGCTGCTTAAAGGAGGAGTTCAGCCTGAGCTTTTTATGCTGGGCTTCTCCTACGGGTCGCACAAGTGCAATTCGTTTGGCACTCCTGTGACCCATTTTCAGCGGAGATCGGTCTGAAGTCCGCTCTCCGCTGACGTCGCTGCAATCAGTCGGGGCAGCGCGCCATCACGACTTCCAAGTCGGCATCCATCAGCTGCCCTGATAGATGGCAGTCTCAGCGAGCCGCTGAGATGGCCGCTCCCCACCGCTCCACAGCTCAGCGCTCCAATGAGCGTGGAGAAACAGAGAGAAAAGACGTTGACTGACAGTCAGCAGCTTTGCTCTCTGGGATCTGTGAGAACCGAGCCCTCGTCGATGTTCGGTGGCTCGGTTCTCAGTGCAGAGACAGTGGGGAATAGATGGATCATTGGTCTGATTATTCATTCAACGAGGTAAGTATGAATCAAAAAAATAATAATAAAACCCATACTTCTCTTTTAAAGTGGGCCTCAGAGATGAATGTACACCATGCGCACTTATGCCATAATTTTTCTCCAGTTAACTCTTAGGCCCCCGTTCTAATGCACGTCATCCCAGTAGTTTGCATTTAGGAGGGATATGCTGAGCTCTGTCCACATCCACCTGTCAAGCATTTTCCACTACTATTCTCCAGTAGCGGAGTGGGCACCGTCGTGCCCCCTGCGCCTCATGAGCATTTGACTTAACTCTTGAACTTCCGTATCTCTGCGCAGTATGAGGACCTCTGTGACACAAATCCACTCCCATTGCTGTGAAAGACAGACAGCTGGCTGAAGGAGTGCCAACAACATATCCCTCATGACTAGAGGCCATACCACCTATAATAGGTATGTGCTACAGACTAAATGTCCGTTACCATGGGCAACGACTAGTGTCTTCACACTACTCCATTCCACACCAATGATGTCATACCCTAATGTGTTAAGACCCACTCGGTAGAATATGTGTGCCAGTTCTTTGCATTTCACCCCTTTTAGTAACGGCAGACCAGACACTGACAATGTTTCAAATGCTTTACTTAAAAAATTGAAGGCTGTCTACTGCTTAAAGGAGAAGTCCAGCCTGAGCTTTTTAGGCAGGGCTTTTCCTCTGGGTCACAGGAGTACAATCAGTTTTGCACTCCTGTGACCCGTTTTCAGCGGAGAGCGGTCTGAAGTACACTCTCCACTGACGTCATTGCAATCAGTGAAGGCGAGCTGCTCCCCGCTCCTCTATGGCTCAGCGCTCCAATGTGCGCGGAGAAGCAGAGCAGAAGCGATGATAGTCAGAATTGCTCTGCTCGGGGAGGAGTGGTGTTCAGTGGCTCGGTTCTCAGTGCAGAGACGCTGGAGGACAGATGCAGAATCAGTCAGATGCTGCATCCACCGAGGTAAGTATGACTAGCAAAAAAAAACATACATACTGTAGTATCTGCAGTGATGGTGCGTCCTCTCTCCTGCCACCTGTCTATCACCACAGATAGATTCATGCATTGCACCGGGAGCCTGAATTACAGTGGCAGGGTATTTTTTGAAAGCACCTGATTAGAGCCATAGGCATCCAAAAAGGTGAACAGCAGGTGCTTTCTTAACACTGAACCGCTTCTCAGCCAATCAGGTGCTCGGGTCTGTTACTTGCCAGCTAATTGGCTGAAACGACAGGTGCTGTGATTGGACGCATCACAGACAGCATCATCTTTTGGCTGTATTTGATCACCTCTGCGGTTTTTATTTTTTGGGCTATAAATAAAAAGCATACATTTTTAATAAAATACAATATTTTTTGCTTTTTGCTATAATCAATATCCCCTTTTTTATTTAAAACAAATATTCTTTTCCTCAGTTTAGGCCGATATGTATTCTTCTTCATATTTGTGTAAAAAAACAAAGAAAAAAAAAATAAGCATATATTGATTGGTTTGCGCAAAAGTTATAGCGCCTACAAAATAGGTTATTGATTTATGGCATTTTTGTTTTTACTAGTAATGGCAGTGATCTGCGATTTGCATCTTGACTGTAATATTGTAATATTGTGGCGGACACATTGGACACTTTCGACACTATTTTGGGACCATCACTGCTATAACTATGCACTGATTACTATATAATTGTCACTGGCAAAGAAGGATTTAACACTAGGGGGCGGCGGGCACTAGTGTTGCTCACGAATATTCGTATTGCGAATATTCGGCTCGAATATGGCATATTCGAGTATTCGCGATATATTTCGAATTTCGCGGTGAATATTGGCTATTCCGAATATTCGCATTTTTTCAATTTTATTTTTAAAACAGATCACATCCTATCGACGTCTAAAAGCATTGCTGGTATGATTAGAGACCCTGGGCCGAGTAGCTAAGCTGAGGTGATCCTTTTATGTTGCCGAATATAAAAAAAAAAAAGTTGCGAATTTTCGCTAATGCGAATGCGAAAATGATTGCGAATTTTCGATAACTGTGGTAGGAGAACTCTGATTGTCTCTGATGCAAAAGGGGGGGGGCTTTGTGTATGTTTCTGTTATGAATATTTGTATGTTTGATATTATTTTTTTTTGTAAGAAGGAAAACATTGCGCATACCTTAAAAAAAGGGGAGAATACAGCAGCAACTCAAAAATGTTATACAACATAAATTAATACAAGACAGAAAATGGAGTCGCTCTACAAGAATAAAAAATATGTCTAGTGACAAGACATGTGGGCAAATTATAAAATAAGCAAGCGCAAATAACTTGTGAAATACACAGTGAAACAAATATATAAAGAAATATAGTCCCAATAATAGAAAAATAATCTTTCATAAAAATGTCTTTGATATGTGAAGTGAAAAAAGTCCAAAGCATGCAGCATGAACGTGTTCAATCTTCAAGGTGTTTGATTGACAAACGGCTGTGACAGATGGATAGAGTAAAGAATCACCACCAATGCAAAACACTTTTTATTTTCTATTGTAAAATATCAAGAATATTCTGAGCCAATCAGAGTGCTCCTTCCGCATTTGCCGAATATTCGCAATTATTTTGTATTGTAAAATATCAAGAATATTTTGAGCCAATCAGAGTGCTCGTTCCGCATTTGCCGAATATTCGCAATTATTTTGTATTGTAAAATATCAAGAATATTCTGAGCCAATCAGAGTGCTCCTTCCGCATTTGCCGAATATTCGCAATTATTTTGTATTGTAAAATATCACGAATATTCTGAGCCAATCAGAGTGCTCCTACAGCATTTGTCGAAATTGCGCAGTAAATATCGCATTCGCATTTTGCGAAATTTCGAAAAAATATCAAGAATATTCTGAGCCAATCAGAGTGCTCCTACCGCAGTTATCGAAATTTCGCAATTAGTTTCGCATTCGCAATAGCGAAAATTCGCAATAATTTCATTTCGATAAAATATCACGAATATTCGAATTTAGCGAATATATCTCGAATATTCGACTATATATTCGAGATATATCGCGGAATCGAATATGGCGTATTCTGCTCAACACTAGCGGGCACATGCATCGGCTCCTCAGTGAAGCAATGGTCGCACGCACGCTCCCTTTACCACCAGGAAGCCGAGGACGTCATATGACACCCACCGAGGATGGGAGATCCCATCCCAAGGTTCGATGTGTTGTGTTTTCAGAGATGGTATTCTGCATACCTTGGTTGTAACGATTGTTATTTGAGTTACTGTTGCCTTTCTATCATCTCAAACCAGTCTGCCCATTCTCCTCTGACATCAACAAGGCATTTCTTTTTTTGACTATTCCCTGTAAACCTTAGAGATGGTTGTGTGTGAAAATGGCAGTAGATTAGCAGTTTTTTAAAAACTCAGACATCTGTCACCAACAACCATGCCACGTTCAAAGTCACCTAAATCCCCTTTCTTCCCCATTCCGATGCTCGGTTTGCACTTCAGCAAGTCATCTTCACCACCTCTAGACAGGGCTGCTGTTAGAAATCATGGGGCCCCGTACAGCCTACCTGTCAGGGCCCCCCTCCCAAATATATCAAAACAATATTTTCACAGACAAATACACTAAAATCATTATTAGTGGACACAATCCAGTGTGAATTAGCCCTTTTTTTAAATAGTTTTGAAAACATTTTAAACTTTTTTTTAAATATCATTTTTTAAAGAATGTTAAAATGTATTTTTTTTACAATTTGTAATTTTTTTATGAGACAGGTCAGCCAGCAGTGCCATGGGGGGGGGGGGGGTCGCACAGTGACAGGGGGCACAGAGGGGGATCAGAAGCAGGCAGAACAGGAAGGGGGATCGGTGCAGGGGAAGTAATTCTGTAATTGGACTGGAAAAAAACATGGGAATCAATCTCACCTTCACTGAGATCCCTTCATTGGTTGCCAGTAAAAGACAGAATCACTTTCAAGGCACTCTGTATAACGCATAAGTGTATTCATGGAAACGCCCCCCAATATCTATGCGAAAAAATAAAAGCCCATAACCCAAATCGCATTCTGCGATCCACAAATCAAAACCTCCTCCAGATACCCAAAGCCAGATACAAGTCCAAAGGAGATCGAAGATTTGTAGTCCAGGGACCTCGCCTGTGGAATGCACTACCAACCACCATCCGACTGGAGTCGGACCACTTGGCCTTCAGGAGAAAGATTAAAACCCATCTCTTCTGAGGTCAAGGTGTTCCTTACCCATGAAATTGATACAGCGCCCAGAGGCGATTCAGTTCGCATGTGTTGCGCTTTACAAGTCTCTCACTCACTCACTAATTGCCCCTTCATCTGACCACAATGATTCCCTCTGCTGTCCTGGCCCCCCTGTTTGCCCGGGCCCTCTACAGGAGGACTGGTGCCCCCCCCTATCAGCGGCCCTGCCTCTAGATGCCTAAATGCATTGAGTTGCTGGCATGTAATTGGCTGATTAGCAATTTGTGTTACTAAGCAATTGAACAGGTGTACTCTAAAAAAGTGGCCGGTGAGTGTAGAACTCAGAACATTGTCAACAAGTTGTCATCAACTGGCTTTGGGTCTATGTTGATGATGTCGGTTTGACATTGGTTTGAGTTGCTTTTGAGGTTATTCAGAACTTATTGACAGGTGCATATGGCCCAAAGTTGACCTCTTTCTGATCTGTTTTCTGATGTAAACAAAAGCTGTCCATTAAGGCCCCAAGGACCTTGCTGGGGACGCCATACTACATAAAGCATGCTTCTTGCAAATTGACCCCAAACCCTGTTTTAAAAGTCAAAACGGAGGCTGCATTCATTCTAAAAACGAAATATAATGTCTTTGTAACACTTATGGATAGATATTCGTGGATGACGAGGGATTAGAGTGGGTTAGCTTGTGGCTTTACAAGGAAATCCTGGAATGTGGACATGAAAGCATTCAATTTACGGGGCTTCGGGGAGGGTGTTAAGATTTTTCTATGTATTTTATTTATATAGCCTGCTTAACATGCTTGTTGTACTGACAAGGGTACTTTAACAAACAACACACATAACATTCTACATTGGCGTACCTTTGGTGAACAATAGGTTTAAACAATCAAGGTCACTGATAAAAAAAGTATATGAACTTTTTACTCTTCACTAAAGGATGTATGAAGTTGTGTTTATGCTTATTGTTTGAGATACTACACAATAGAAGATAACCTTGTACTATTTTTCTTCAACTTAATGCCTTTGTATTTCTATAATGTGCACAATTCTTTTGTTATTGTGATATTTTTTAAAAAGAAAGAATTAAAAAAAAGAAAAAGAAAATTTATTTGACCCTCTAGGTCTGGGATAAGGACATCTTGCTATACGTCAGTTACTCCAAATAAAAACCAAACGTTGGGCTTGAGAGCTCTGCCCTTCTTTGCCCCATTGTTCCCACCTTTTCTCACAAAAGCCTTTAAAAATGTTTATACTTACCTTTTTAAAGGTGTCCTTGGCTAAGTCCAATGATTGCTTCTCAGTCAGTGCTGTCTTTAAGGCAGGGCAAAAGGGACCTGTCATTGTTGTGGGGCCCAAAGCAGCTGCCTCATACTTGCCAACTATCCCAGTTTAAATTCCCTTGTCCCTTGAAGTTTTAGTCCTGTGCTGTGTCCTCATATCTCAGTGTGAAGTGCTGCTACTAATGCTGGCCAGCTCTGCCCTATTGTTGTGTACAGATGAATCACCCGCAGACCCTGTGTTTACATGTAAATAACAGTAATTCATATGTAAATTACAGGTTCATTCATATGTAAATAGTGACAACATTCATATGTAAATAGCCGAGGCCGGCGGCATTCATATGTAATTAAAGGCGGCAGTCATATGTATATCATGCCCCTCTGCAGTGAAGAGATGGTGTGCTGTAACCTCTAGCAACCAATCAGTGAGCAGTATTACTGTACAGTAATCTCTAGCAACCGATCAAAAAGAAGAAATCATGTGCTGTAACATCTAGCAACGAATCAGTGAGCCGTAATGTGTGCTGTAACCTCTAGCAACCAGTCAGTAAGTGGTAATGATATGCTGTAACCTCTGGCAACCAATCAAAATCACTGCCTGATCTGATACAGTAAACTGAGTTTAAGTCTAGCTGATATTTATTGTATGTCTCGGAGAAGGTGGAGAGCAAAATTGCATGGGGGGGGGGGGGGGGGGCCCAAGAATTTTTTTGCCCAGGGTACAATCAATATTAAAGACGGCCCTGTTCCCAGCACTTTGTAGCATTTTGCTGTGAGTTTACACTCTAGGCTCAGAGAAAGTGGGTTGAATGTCCCTGAGCTTCACTCAACCCAGAAGAGGAACTGTTTAGGGTCACTGGATCATTGAGTCTGTGGAGGACAACATTGGAGATTAGGTGGGTATCGAAGCTGGAGCCGTTTTTCTTTTTTAACGGCTATGGGGGATACACAAATATATTTTTGCCCAGGACAGAACTGGGATTTAACAATTTAGATGCTCCAGTCAATGCAGGTATAGGTTTGGCTTGCCGTGCTATATAGGAAACCATACACCATATTGCCAAAAGTTTGTAGATACCTGACAATCTGCTAAGGTGTTTCACAAGAATTTGCAGTGTGTTTGTGGTAATATGTGCCTATTTAGCCAAAAGAACATTTGAGAAGTCAGGTACTGATAAGAAGATTTGGCTCACAGTCAGTATGCCAATTCATCCCAAGGATCTTAACAGGTAAAGTCAGGGTTTTGTGAAGGTCACTTGGATTCCTTTACATCAAACTCATCAAAGCATGTATTTATGGAGCTGGCTTTGTGCACAGGTCCACAGTCATGCTGAAACCGGCAAAGAGCCTTCCTCACACCCATAGGTGTGTGCAGCCGATTGCATTAGGGTGTGCACCCCAAAGCTCAATAGGGTGTGCACCCCAAAGCTCAAACACACAAGTATATATATATATATATATATATATATATATATATATATATATATATATAGTATATATAGCAGTATGGTAATGGACAGTGTCACTAGAGCAGTGGACGATGTCAGTAGGGCAGAGATTGGTGTCAGTAGTTAATTGTTATTATTATTATTATTATTATTATTATTATTATTATTATTATTATTATTATTTCTTTTATACATTTTTTATTTCATTTTCCCATCATTTTTTATTATTTATTTACAATTTATTAGGATTAATGGGGGGCTTTGGTGAAATATCAGGGCTCTAAACAATATTTCTTTCTTTTTTATTGGTTGAACTAGATGGACTTGTGTCTTTTTTAAACCTGACTAACTATGTAACCTCTAATGTCTCACTTTTCAGACAGAGAAAGGGACTGAGGACAGAGATTCCACAGTCCCTTTCTCTGCAGCCAAACAGCAGGGGGAAATCTGCGCAGCACAGGGTGATTGGGGTGTGCCCAGGCACACCTGGCACACCGTGTGCACACGCCTATGCCCACACCATTATCAAAAGGTTGAAAGCGTGCCGTTGTCTATAATGTCTGTGTCTGCTATAATATTAACAGTACCCTTTACTGGAAACACCTGAACTAATTTGGCTATCAACATACTTTTGACCACATAATAAGTGTGATGGTTAGATGTCCAGACACGTTTGCTCATATAGTGCAGCCCTCAAAATTTACACTCGCCTGCTTGCATTTTGCGAGTAAATTTTGAGGGCTGGCGAGTGTGGGCCGCCTGGGAGCAGGGGGGGCGAGCAAGGAGAGGCTGCTGCTGCCATCTGGTTGTTCAGAGCACAGGAACATTACAGCTTTCAATTCAATAGCTGTGTTCCCCGCCGCGCGCGTCATATACAGCCCCTCCCCCTTGTCCAGGCATTTTGATAGACAGATCACCCATCCCAGGATTGGATAAGTGATCTGTCTATCAAAGTTTTCCGGACAAGGGGGAGGGGCTGTATATGACACACGTGGCGGGGAACACAGCTATTGAATTGAAAGCTGTTATGTTCCCCACAGTTTGAACAACTAGGCGGCGGCGGCTCCGGCTCCTCTTCTACCCAGCACAGGGTAGGCTGCAATGTGGGGGAACTCTGGCTGTAATGTGGGGGAACTCTGGCTGTAATGTGGGGGAACTCTGGCGGTATTGTGGGCGAACTCTGGCTGCAATGTGGGGGAACTCTGACTGCAATGTGGGGGAACTCTGGCTGTAATGTGGGGGAACTCTGGCTGCAATGTGGGGGAACTCTGGTTGCAATGTGGGGGAAATCTAGTTGCAATGTGGGGAACTCTGACTGTAATGTGGGGGAACTCTGGCTGCAATGTGGGGAAACTCTGGCTGCAATGTGGGGGAACTCTGGCTGTAATGTGGGGGAACTCTGGCTGCAATGTGGGGGAACTCTGGCTGCAATGTGGGTGAACTCTGGCTGTAATGTGGGGGAACTCTGGCTGCAATGTGGGGGAACTCTGGCTGCAATGTGGGGGAACTCTGGCTGCAATGTGGGGGACTCTGGCTGCAAAATGGGGACATTTTGCTGCATTGGGGACATTTTGCTTCACTGGGGACACATGCTGCATTGGTAGACATGGGCAGGCTGCATTTTTTGGCACGGATAAAGTTGTTGTTAATATTTATTTTTATAACTTAATTCTGCATAAAACATTTAAGTGTAATTTCATGAGATTTATGAGGGCGTGTCTAGGGGCGGAATTAGGGGGCGGGACATGGTAAAGGGTTGGCCAGGGAAACTATTGGCGAGTACACCTTGAGGCCAGGCTAGTAGCTCAGGACTTCAAATTTTGAGCCCTGAATAGTGTATTTTGTGGTAAAGCAGTGCTTTGCAGTCACCAACAAATTAAAAAAATGGGTGGAGCTTAGTAGGAAAAAGCAGTGCCTGTAAAATGTTGGTTCAGAACATTTACAAAATATCATCTGATAGATCAACATGCAAAACAATAGGTTTAGACCCGGTTCACACAGGGGCGGCACGACTTTGTGGGCGACTCGGCAAGGCGATCTCAAGACGACTTCAGAGGCGACATGCAAAATGACTTCTGTATTGAAGTCAATGCAAGTCACCCCAAAGTCCTACAAGAACCTTTTTCTAAGTCGGAGGGACTTGAGTCGCTCCTATTAGAACAGTTCCATTGAACAGAGCGGAGCGCGACTTGTCAGGCGGCTGAGTCGCCCCTGTGTGAACGGCTCTAACTGGAGAAATGCACAGTCATATATGTGGGATTGCCCAACATTTGAGAGGTGCTAATTTGGAGAGTTCCACATTAGGATCTTCATTAAGATATCTACTGACCATAGTTCACATCTAATGAATAGCCCAACTAAGTATTACTTGCATCTTAAAATGTACATACAGTATAGTCATGTTGAAGATACAAAATTGGCACTTCAATGCAATAGCAGACACTCATAGCCTAAGGTGCTATAGAATGGAAAAATCCCAGTTCAGCCAAAACTTTTATTTCAATTTGGATAGAGCAGGGAAGACTTCATCTGTCATGTTTTTATGACTTATGATGGGAAATCTTACTGAAAATACTCAAAGATGTTTTCAGTTGAGGGAGGAAGGGTTAGAACCTCTGAGAATATTTTTGTTGTTGCCTGTGCTTTTCTGTTCCCATGACAACTACACCCTTTGATGTCACATAGGCAGGAAGAAATAAAAAAAAGTCCAATTGGGTCACAGACAAAATTACAAAAAATGTAACTGATTCTCACATTAAAAACTGGCTTTAATTAGGCTTTAAAACAGACCTTGTGGTAAAACGCAAGGTCTGCTAGTTAGGTGTAGGTGCCCTCTCCCTGTAAAAATTGCTGCATTATAGTACTTAAAAATTACCGTATATACTCGAGTATAAGCCAAGTTTTTCAGCAAATTTTTTTGTACTGAAAATGCCCCCTCGGCTTATACTCAAGTCACCTTTTTGCGCCTGATCTCCCAGACTTTGGGGACCCAGTACCGGCCAAACTTGGCACACATATAGCCCCACTCTTCCTCTACAAGTGTGCAAAGTTTGCTGTCTGGGGGACCTACGGCCGGGGAGCACCGATTTTTGTGGTAAAATTGAGTGCCTCGGCTTATATTCGGGTCGGCTTATACTTGAGTGTATACGGTACATGAATTGTAAAGAATTGAGTTAGGTGTTATACTTACCTCTGTCTTGCGCCTGCAGCGTCTTGGTGATGTTGACATCAAGCTCCTTTTTTGGGGAATACAGAGCAGCCCAAATCTCATGAGAATGCATTTTTACAATGGGCTAGAGTGACTTCTTGCGATATTTGTTCTGCTCTGCATTCCCCAAGAATCTTACTGGAAGGTTAGTGACTTCAGAACCTGCACTGCAGAAGATGGAAGTAAGGTATGTATGCTATCTAAATTTTCTTACAGGTACATTTTTGAAGCACTGCCATGTAATTAATTTTCACAGGAACGGGGGGCTCGGACCTGATAGGTGGAACTTTCCTCTTAATTTCAAGGTCGTTTTTAAGCTAGGAAGTGGACAGTCACCTTCCATACATCTGGTATTGCACCAGATCTCCAACTATAAATCCCACACACTGCATTCCTTTCCAGGATGTTTTATTGAAAATCAGGCAAATGCATAATAAAACAATATGGTCTGCTAATGCATTTTAGCTGACCTGTGGCAATAGCACTATACCATTACTATATACTAAAACTACAATTAGGGTTGCCACCTGTACAGGATTCACCAGGACAGTCTGGGTTTGGAATTATGTGTCCGGGTTTCAGTCTACCCGGAACCCGAACACATTATTCAGACTGGGCTGTGGCTCCCCAAGTAACTGAGATAGTTACACACAAATCTGTTTCCATCCAGGAGCTACGGGCTGCTGTTTGGAGGCAGGTCCTCCATCAATGGGGCACTTGGGGGGGAGGCGATAATGTCAGCAAGAGTAATTTGGCCACAACCACTGTTTGCCACAGCGCGCTGCATTACCACTCTCATCGGGCCATCCAAAGATGTCCCAGGTCTTTTATAATCCAATAGTGTATACTATGAAAAAAATGTGCCCTGTGCCGCTAAAGTGTCCAGGTTTGGCTTGAAGAAAAGGTGGCAACTCTAACTAATATAATTATTATTGGATCTTTGGACAGATGGAGGTCCTTCCATGCTTCCACCTGTGTGGTTTATTTGATGACTAGGTTTAGCAGGTATACTACTGTAGTGCTATCCCCACAGTGGAAATTACCCGGGTTCTTTTCCCACTAGATTGTCCCACAGCCAGGCACAGATTCACAGTCACTCTTTTCCCCAATAACAAATCTAAGGGTGTTTTTGTTGTTTTTATTTTTGGACTAAAAAAAAACAGAACTATGTACAGGTTGAGGACTGTCAACTATTTTCTGTGAAGCTGAAGCTGAAGCAAAAGTCCTTGCAATAGAAAACTGTGGACTTGGCTTTATAGTAGAAGCAGTCCAAACCAGGCTTCTTTCTTTAGAGCACCAAGAGCAGAGTCCTTTCACATAGAACTAGATAGACTGAGCTCTTCAGGACACCAACCTCTAACCCTGTAGACCAGTGGTTCTCAACTCCAGTCCTCAGAACCCACTAGAAGGCAAGATTTTAAGTATTACCTTGAGGAGATGCAGACTAGAATACTGCAAACGCTGAGCAGCAAATGATATCATGAGAAAAAGATGAAATTGGTGCACATCCAAAGTTTCCAAAAGTGCCTTTTATTGCAGGTGTTAGTCACGTAGATGCCTTTCACACATTTGATCTGTGCTTAATCATTACATAATGATTAGGGCGCAAGTTCCGTATGCAGAAAGAACTTGCGCCCTTAGTTACGGCGGCGTAACGTATGTGTGTCGGCGTAAGCCTGCCTAATTCAAATGGGGATGATGTGGGTGTGTTTTATGTAAATTCTCTGTGACCCCACGTAATTGACGTATTTTACGAACGGCGCATGCCGTGAAAAAAATCCCAGTGCGCATGCTCGAAATTAAGCCGCAAGTCGTCATTGCTTTAGATGTGAACGTAACTTACGTACAGCCCTATTCGCGAATGACTTACGCAAACGACGTAAAATTTTCAAAACTCGTCGCGGGAACGACATCCATACTTAACATTAGCTACGCCTCATATAGCAGGGGTAACTTTACGCCGAAAAAAGCCTAACGTAAACGACGTAAAAAAATGCGCCGGCCGGACGTACGTTTCTGAATCGGCATATCTACCTAATTTGCATATTCATCGCGTTACTATACGGAAGCGCCACCTAGCGGCCAGCGTAAATATGCAGCCTAAGATACGACGATGTAAGACACTTACGCCGGTCGGATCTTAGGGAAATCTATGCGTCGCATAGTTACGACCACGCACACTCAGAGATACGACGGCGTATCCGGAGATACGCCGTCGTATCTCCTTTCTGAATCTGGCCCAAAATGTCCAGGGAAAATTGGTTGCCTACTTTCAACATCCATGCAACGCCTTTCTCCAGTGATATCTGACTAGATCTTAAGATGACAACCCCTCAATCAGCTCTCTGGAGCTTCATTATGCAGGTCCCCTGGTTGCCCATCTCACAAGTAGCAAGCAAATGGCAGTGTTGCCCTGGAGGACAGTAAGCCCTCCAGGTGGGACCTTCCCTCTGCAGGCAAAGACCCAGCAGCTCAGTGTCTCAAAGTATTTATACAGATCCCTAGCAGCCTTCAGTGTCATCCTCTCTAGGATTGGCCAGGTTTGTATACATATTCATATGGCTATTTGCATTGCTTCACACCGATATTTCAGAGAGTTCTCTAAACAGCAGAGGAACAGGCAAACCAGCAGCAGATGAAACACTGAGCAGACCATACTAATCACATGCAGCTGCACTGATTAGAGTAAGCACAGCCAAATTTACCTAACACAACACAATTACAGCCACACTGGTTACAGAGAGACAAGCTAAATTTACCCAGCAAACAAAAATACAGCTCCACTGAACACAGTGAGCCAGTACTAAATCCAGGGCTTTTTTTCTCAGAGAATAGGTGCAGGAATTCCCCCCTTCTGAGTCGCTCCTTGTCCCCGCCCCACTACCCACCTCTGAGTACCATCCCTTGGTTCCACCGCCTACCCACCTCTCAGTACCGCCCCTTTTAGAGAATACAGAACCAAGTATCATTCTGTGGTGCTAAGTAATTTGTATGGAATTTCTTAATGATAATCAGAAAAACTGAAAAATAGATCCCCTGAAGCCAGCAACAATAGACCACCCAGCAACAATAGATCCCCACACAACAATACCCCCCAAACAAAAATCCACCCCAGCAACAAAAGATATCCCAGCAACCAGCATCAATAGACCCTCCAGGAGCCAGCATCAATAGACCCTCCAGGAGCCAGCATCAAAAGACCCTCCAGGAACCAGCATCAATAGACCCTGCAGAAGGCAGCAACAATAGACCTCTCTCTCAACAGTAGACCCCTTCCAGCAACAACTGACCCCCCCCCCCCAGAATATAAGACCCCTCCCAGCAACAATAGATCTTTCACCAGCAACAACAGACCTCTCCAGAAACGATTGACCCCCACGGAAAAATAGATCCCCACCAACGACAATAAATCCCCCAGCAACTAGCTTCAATAGATCCCCCGGCACACTCCAGCACCCCATGCCATTACATACATTCAATGCTGGAGGTGCTGGAACATTCTCCCTGAAAAAAAAGACTGTTAGGTAGATTCAGGTACATATGCTTAAACTTGCGCAGGCGTAGCTTAGCGTGTTTAGGCTACGCCGCCGTATGTTAGCTAGGCAAGTACATGATTCACAATGTACTTGCCTGATAATATACGGTGGCGTAGCCTAAAGCGGGCGGGCGTAAGGGCACCTAATTCAAATGTGTGTAAGGGAGGCGTGTTGTATGTTAATTGTGCTTGACCTTTACGTTTTTCAAGTTTTTTTCTAACTGCGCATGCGCCGGGCGCCTACATTTCCCAGTGGGCATTGCGGCTAAGTACGTCGTACGGGCCTATTGATTTCGACGTGGACGTAAACTGCGTAAATCGCTATTCGCGGACGACTTACTCTAACGACGTAAACATTTCGAATCTCGAAGCGGGAACGGCAGCCATACTTTAACATTACTATTCCACCTAATAGATGGAATAACTTTAGGCCTGGTAAATGTTCTGCGGCGGCCGGGCGTACGTGAATCGGCATATCTACTCATTTACATATTCTACGCCGACCGCAATGGAAGCGGCCATCCGAAATATTGCAATCTAAGATAGGACGGCGCAAGCCGTCGTATCTTAGATATGTTTAAGCGTATCTCTGTTTGAGCATACACTTAAACATAAGTCGGCGTAGATTCTGAGTTAGGTCGGCTTATCTACTGATGAGCCGGCCTAACTCTTACTGAATCGACCTATCTGACTAAATCTATCTAATCCTATCACCTACCTAGAAGGGTGCTACACATCGGGACTGTAAGAACATCTACCAATAGGGTGAAAAACAGAAAAAAAGTGTCATAAATGTTACTTCTGTTTGGAGTTCGGCTTCAACAGATTGGTAAGCGTTCTCCTTTACTGTACTGTAATGTAGGAGTGCTATCATAAAACACAGCCTGGGCCATATGTAAATCAGACAGCCTATTATTTTTATCTTTCCCAAAACTCTTGCCTCACCAGGTGCAGGTTGAAGGTGGCAGTTTTTCTCTTAAGAGGCCTTTGTCCTTAAACTGAAAGAACGGGGCCCAGGAGGTTAAACGTTCTCAGCCTACTACAGTTGTGCAGATTAGCGGGGCCTGCAGCTTTAACTACAACCTTGTAATTATTAAAAACAAATGAAAGTCTTTATAACACTTGGGTTAGAATCCAGACACCGTTCCATAATTAGAAAATCATTTGCACCTTTGTTTAACGTGCAGGGAAACTCTGCTTACTTTATTGCATAAGCATGGAAAAGTTTATTTAATCGCAAAGCAAGAAATCACATTGGAAGGAAATGTCGTAAAGAATAAAAAGTAATCTTCTGGAGGAAAAATAAATTATCCACACTGTAACCAAGAAAAAGAGACTTTTCTCAATCACCGCTCTCCCATGTTGGTATTGGCGAGCCGCATAATCCTCTCAAGCAAACTGTAATTTCCAAATTAGATTATACATTATGTCATATTAGGTTTATATTCGAAAAGCAAATGAATGTAACTCTTGCGCTGCCAAATGCGTCAGGCAAACCGGTGATCACAAAAGGGTTATAATGTTTGAAATTCAAGTAGACCTTTCAATAACAAGTCTGTATAAATACATTTCTAACAAAAAATCCATTCTTTATCATTAAAAAGCAGTCCTTGGGCTCCAGTCCAATGAATTTGTCCAGGCTGAGATGATGTAATTATTCTGCTGCGGTCAGGAGGAAGTGTTTCCTCTGTCTCCCTCCCCCCAGGAACCAGTCTGCAACACTGTATCTTTGTAGCAGCACTAGGGTCATCGGTTCGAATCCCAGCCATAGCACTACCTGCCTGGAGTTTGTATGTTGTCCCTGTGCCTGTGTCGGTTTCCTCCAGGTACTCTGGTTTCTTCCCACACTCCAAAGACATGCTGGTAGGTTAATTGGCTCCTGTCTAAATTGGCCCTAGTATATGTATGTATGAATGTGAGTAAGGGAATTTCATAGCAGCACTAAGGTCATCGGTTTGAATCCCAACCATGGCACTACCTGCCTGGAGTTTGTATGTTGTCCCTGTGCCTGCGTCGGTTTCCTCCGAGTACTCCGATTTCTTCCAACACTCCGAAGAAATGTTGGTAGGTTTGTTGGCTCCTGTCTAAATTGGCCCTAGTACTTGTTTGTATGAATTTGAGTTAGGGACCTTAGATTGTAAGCTCCTTGAGGGCAGGGACTGATGTGTAAATTGACAGCGCTATATAAGTACATGTATGTAATAATAAATAAGTCACAATGCAAAGGGCTGCAGCAGGGGCTGATATGATTTGTGAACACAGCCAAAAACGTCACCAGTATTTGCATGATTGTATAATCTTCAAGCCACTGGTTTTCCTGCGTATTCTTGACCCCCTGCGCCTAAAATCCTAGGAGTAATGCCGCGTACACACCATCACTTTATGTGATGAAAAAAAAATGACGTTTTTAAAAACGTCACTTTAAATGACCGTGTGTGGGGGAAAACGTCGTTTTATGTCTTGTAAAAAACGACAAAAAAAAATTGAAGCATGCTTCAATTTTATGTGTCGTTTTTCAAAACGTCATTTTTTACTTCACAGAAATTGACCGTGTGTAGCAAAAAACTTCGTTTAAAACGACGTTTTTTCACCCGCGCATGCCCAGAAGCTACTTATGAAGCGAGCTTCAATGGAAAAACGTGGTGAACGTAACCTCGCTTTGCTAGAACATTGTGAGAAAAACGATGGTGTGTAGGCAACTTCGTCTTTGAAAATTGAAGTTTCAAAAACGTCATTTTTTACTTCACAGAAAATGTCGTTTTTTTTTTCATCACATAAAGTGATGGTGTGTACGGGGCATAAGGGCTTGTTTACACTAGCAGTTGGGGGGATGGGGGGCAGTAAAGCCATGTGGTTAAAGCCCTGTACACATAGGCCAAATATCGGGTATGTGTACTGCAGCCGGTCTGTTCGAGCCAGCTTCTGTTGAAGGGGAATGACCGGAAAAGTTTTGCCGATCAGCTCCCGATCAGCACTCTCAGCAAATGGCTGAGAACACTGACCGGAGTATTCTGGCGTGGGTGCCGTCCCCCTCTCAGAATCCAAAAAAGTGCTTAGCAAACTAAACTGTTTTGTTTTTAAGATGTTCGTGTAAATGTTTCTATAAGTTTCACTTGTACCTCGCAACTGTTCTTATTATTGAAAAACACACATGCACCATGCCATAAAGCTATATGCCTCTGTTTACAAATATACAAAAAATTGGGAAGAAAAAATGAATTATTAAGAAAAAAAATATGAGTATTACAAAAATAGTGCTGCTGCCCCTTTAAAAATCAACCATACCAAACCAGTGTCTTAAACGATAACCAAAATATACAGATATTAGGTAGCGCTACCTAATGTCTGTGTATTTTGGTTATAGTTTCACTGGTTTGGTATAATGTAAATGTTTGTTTGAGAGACCATCCACCTTAATCCCCTGTCTTTGAGCTGTCCGGGTTCACTTGGCAATTAAAAAGTTGTATGGATGAATTAAGGATGTATGATTGAAAGGTCTGCCCACCCTCCACTGATAGAATGTGCTTGATTAATAGAAGCTATAGTACAGCTTTGATGAGGAGAGTAAAAATCCGGCACCAGGATGTCTTGGTACTGCAAATTGAAATCTTTATTTAATCTATCAAATCAGAAAAATAAATCACTTTCTAAAAATGTATGAGTTTCAACCTCCTACATAAGCCTTAGTCATATTAATTAACATTATTATGACTAAGGCCTATGTAGGTGTAATCGGCGCTTCTCGCCGCCGTATTGCATTCCACGCTGGAGCGCATACAGCGACCGCGCAAAGACGTCATAGCCCGGCGCCGCGTGCGTTCCAGCGTGGAACGCGGAAGTGGCGAGCGTAATTAACGCTCTATTCGGCACACATGTCGATCTGCTATAAACAGAACAGCGTGCAGAGTACACGCTGTTCTATTATTGTCAGCCGTAGCCGGACCACGCTACAAACTACTGGTACTATGTATTCCTAAGCTGGAAACCATCCCAAGCTGGATCCATGCCACAATTAAGCTAATCGCCTACCTGGATGCTCGCTGCCATGCATACTGCCATTGCTGAGGACACCCTAAGATATTCAGCATAAGGAGCCCATGCACTACAGAATCCTATTACTGCCACACTACTCTACTATTACAGAAGTACGTTCATCCTCTGCAAACGGATAAGTACCATTACTATGTTACATTTACTCCTCTAGAATTACCCGGATCACATATAGCCTTTGCTAAGTACTGTATTTGAATCTGCCTTTAATGTATACTACCGTGCAGCTTGGGATTACTTAATGTGCCTTCTTGTAACAGTTGTGGAATATCTTAAAGGGACATACACTCTTAAGCCATTTAAACTTCAATTGCCTCTTTCAAGTTAATGCTATCTGCATACAGTATTCTCATATGCTACGTGCTTGACATTTGTTGTTAAAATTATATGGCCTGCCGGCCTAATATACTGAACATGTTCGCCATACCTTTTCTAGGCTAAGGGTTGAAGGTATGCTATACCTCCTCCCTTAGTAGCTTAATGCATTGCTATATGTGAGTGATATGATGTAGTGAACCCCCAAACTCTTATTCTCTGATTAGAGTGACACCTGGGGTCCCGTACTGATTATCACTTACACATAGAGTAGTGCATTGAGATATTTTCCTTAATGTAGTTGTGCTTCACTCACGTTCATCGTAAACTTTTAAGGCTAGGGGTTGATGGTATGTTGTAATACCTCCACCCTTAGTAGCTCAACGCATTCCTATATGTGAGAGACATGATGTAGTGAACCCCCAAACACTTTTTCTCTGATTAGAGTGACACCTGGGGCCCATTACTGAAAAATCACATTACATAGAGAAGTGCATTGAAATCTTTCCTTAACTGCAGTTGTGGTTCACTCTTGTTCATCGTAGTTTGTGACAGTAGGAGGCTGAAACCCTTACATTTTTAGATATTGATTCCTTTTTATGATTTGATGGCAGTGGCAGCTGGTGCTAAACTTTTTTTGGGGGGGACGGCAAACAAACACCCAGGTCTGCACTCAGCCCGCCACGTTCCCCCACACTTGCCCCTGCACAGTTCCCTCTTCATCCCCCACAGCCCCTTTACGGCTTCCTCGACTTCTTTGGCTTCTCCTCCCGGCCAACCCAATCCATCTCCTGTCCTGATTGGCGGGGAGGAGAAGCCAGAAGACAATGGCAAATACTGATTCGCTAGAGTCACAAGTGGCCAACCTTTTCAAGCCAAATAGATCCTCAAGGCTATAATCATGTGTCTTGAAAAAAAACTCATGTCAAGCTATGAGTCTGGAGCCCTGCATGCATCCCCACATGCAAACTAGAGGGGGGGGGTGCCCCTGCGCCCCCAATGGACCGGGCCGCTCCTGTTTGATGGATTAAATAAAGGTATACATTTTTACATTTTTAATGCCAAGACATCCTGGTGCCAGATTTTTACTCTCTTCATTTGATTTTGGATGTTCAGTACTTTATGAGTCCATGCACAGATGTCTTGATCTCATCCTGTCTATCCTTATGGGATTTTCTGGATGTAGCACCTCATTTGTTGCTCTGGTATAGCTTCTATGAATGGAGGAGGCAGGCAGGATGGGTGGGCATAATTGAGCACACTTGATGAGTGCCGGTCATACTTTTTTCGGCTCCATTACCCTCGCAGCTTTGGCGGGGGAATCGGAGGAATTTAACTAACGGAGAAGACAGCAGCACAAGGGACACATGACATTGATTGTAAGTAATGTCTCTAGTTCTGAATTGTTTTTGTTTTTTAACTTGGGCTTAATAGTAAATCTGAAAAATGTCCACCAAGGATCTCAAATGTACCTAAACAGGAACTGCATGTAGATTGCCTCTGAGTCTGAAGCCCATTTACAGAAGCGCTTAGGCTTTAATTCTTAAACAGAAAACAAGAAAAGGAAATAATATAATAAAAAAACAAAGAGCTTACAGTGTTCTTTTTCCTTCAGGCCATCATTGTTGTCCTAAGTACACATACCACATCACATTCTTCTTCGAAATCCATTTCTTATTTATTCCTATTTTCCATCAATTAAAGCAATTTCTAAATCCCACTCCGCAGTTCTGGGCAGACGTCAGTTGTGGTCTGTTTTATGAAATCCAGTTTTATTATTATTTAAAAAAACATGTTTATTTAAACCCTTTTTTAATGCCAGTCAACTAAATGGCCCACCTCTTTTCTTGGCCTACGGCGAGCCGCAGAGTAGGCGATCCAAGGCTTTTTTCTGCTTAGCAACTGCAGCTTAAAGATATATATTTGTTTAGCATTAACACCAAGAAAATTAAGCTGCATTAACTGTAGAGTGGAAGGGAAGTATTACAGCAGGCTCGCCTTAACAATTCATCTTATAAACAGTGCCAGACCAAGATTGGGGGGGGGGGGGGCAGAGCGATTGACGGGGAGAAAGCAGCGTCAAGCTGTAGGCTTTAGAGCAAGATGGAAACACGCACTCCTTTTCCTGGCTGTCCCTGATCTTGATTTTTTTTATTTTTATTAATAATATAATACTGTAATTTACCAAGGAAAAAGTATAACTCAAACTGAAAATAGTCTGGGAAGGATATGACATAAGGCGCAACACTATATTAACTGCAAACTGAGAAACTGATGTATTTTAGGAAAATCTAACACACTCTAGACTCATAAACATTTTACAATATTATTACACATGTTCGGCTCGCTTTGTGCAAATAAGCGCTCCCTTCACATCTAATAAGTCTGCTTTACACATATCTGGCCCTATAAAAACACTTAAAAGAGGCTTGTTTTTGGATGTATTGATTAACAGATTTTTTTTCTTTTTCATAAGTGTGGTTGTGAATGTGGGAGGGTTAGCTATTAGAAGATTTGTGTGTATAATGAAGAAAACCATCAGGTTGTTTTAGAAAAGGTCGTATTCAATAAGACAAGAGGTGAAGGACAATGTGAAGTGGTCCAAGTCAGATTTTATTGATCAAGACTGTTTAGTGGCTTTGGATTACTGGACCTTACACGTTATTCTTGACTATGGACAAGCGGAATTGAGTTTCCAGTTCCCCAAAATGTCATTGAAAAGAATGTGGAAGGGTTAGAACCCCAGTTAGTACAATGCTCTCTGTGCCCCTATTATGGAGATATGAAAGTTTGTTTTTCTTAGTAACCATTGTTGCCAATACAGAAAGTGATGGAAATCCAGAATCTGACAGCTGTCATCAGAACAGACAAAAAATAAATAAAAAATGAACTCTATGGTACAATGTTTTTTTTTTATTGAATTTTACAGAAATAGAAAATTAAGGTTTATAAATATATACCAGAGCATCTATACTCATTATGAATAAGAATACGAACGATATAAGGCATTCAATATAACAGGAAATATCACCAATAATATTAGATATAATAATGAGCAGGTAATGTTGATAATTGTAAGATAAGATTTGTAGGAAAATATAATTTTTACTATTAGGCCCTGTACACACGATCAGTCCAAACTGATGAAAACGGACTGAAGGTCCGTTTCATTGGTCCAAACCGATGGTGTGTAGGCGCCATCAGTCAGTTATCCTTCGGTCAAAAAAAATAGAACTTGCTTTAAAATTGAACTGATGGACTGATAACCGATAGGTTAAAACCGATGGTTAGTACGCAAAAGCATCGGTTCCAAACCCGCACATGCTCACAATCAAGTCGACGCATGCTTGGAAGCATTGAACTTAAAGACGTTGTTTAACTTCTGTATTATTGGTTGCCTCCAGGCTTTGGCTAGAGTTTGTCTTTTTGCTAAAAAGATACGTCCTACTAGTATCTGTTGAAACACATTTAAATGTGGATTGAGCTTCCCAAGGATTCAACATGACATTGATGTGTAGAATCGAGTGTAGCAAGTTATAGATTTTAGTCCAGAAACGAAATGCTATAGGACAAGACCACCATATGTGTAATAAGTCGCCTTTGATCTAGAAGGGGTAATTTTAGATCATCGGTCTGGGGTTATGTACCAACGGGACATCAGTTTATAAGTATTTTTTTGAGCTAGGGTACTTATTGAGCATTTGGAGACAAATCCCTTTCCTATTTCGTCATTTAAGAAACTTTAGTAGAGCCAGAGGTGTTAATAACAAATAAAGGGTGTTAATAAAATAACTCTGCAAAGCAAAAAAAAGTTTTGGCTATTCATTAATTTAAGGGAGATTTTGAATTTTTTTATGGGTATAGTGGGCTTTAAATAGCTTCGGACGGCTATGGGAAAATTGGTGAGCCAATCACACAAGCAGGAAATTATGTTTCTGGGGAGTGGTCAGTACACATTCTGTGTACAGAAAAACTCCACATAGCCATATTACAATGCATACATAGAAATCTACAGAGGCTGCAGATTGAAAAGGAAAGGTATTTTTAATAACACTCAATTACAATATGACTTGTATCGCAATTGTGCATGCTATATTATTTTTATTTGTAATTTTTAAAAAGTGGAGTTGCCCTTTAAAGCGGGGGTTCACCCAAAAAACAAGTATATAACATTACATTCAGGATACCGCAAACATGTACAGTATGCCATTTTTTTTTGGGGGGGGGGGGGGGACATACGCTTTTATCGCTATTTTCCTCTCGGCTTCCGGGTACTCATTCCCGCGGGACTGGGTGTTCCTGTGCAGTGCCGCAATGTCATCTGGGACTTCGCCCATATGATTGACGTGCCTGAGAAAAACTCCCACCGGCAGGTAAGGCGCGTCATGACTTTTCGAAAATAGCCGAACTGCGAGTCGGCACTATACGGCGCCTGCGCACCGACTAGGAGCCGTGTAGAGCTGACTGCTGACTCTGAAGGTATGCTGTGGTATCTGGACCAAGCTGTGAGTAGCAGGTGGGGCCTCCATGGATCAGACTTTTTTTACAGCACACCCAACAAATGCTCGAATGGACTGAGATCTGGAGAATTCGAAGGCCATGTCAACATCTCAAACTCATTGTGTTCCTTACCATTCTTGAACCATTTTTTGCAGTATAACAGGGGGCTGAATAAGGCCACTGCTATCAGTTAACATAGGGCCAGATTCACATACCTTTGCGACGGCGTAACGTATCGTCTATACGTTACACCGCCGCAAGTTTTCAGCGCAAGTGCCTCATTCACCAAGCACTTGCGTGTAAACTTACGGCGGTGTAACGTAAAGGCGTGCGGCGCAAGACCGCCTAATTCAAATGGGGCGTGTACCATTTAAATTAGGCACGCACCGCGCCGGACGTACTGCGCATGCTCCGTTTTGAAATTCCCGCCGTGCTTTGCGCGAAGTGACGTAATTTTTTTGAACGGCGATGTGCGTAACGTACTTTCGTATTCCCGGACGTCTTACACAAAAAAAAAATATTTGAAATTCGACCCGGGAACGACGGCCATACTTTAACATGGCTCATCTAAAGTTAAGCCATGTTAAAGCAGGCTTAACTTTGCGATGGGAAAAAAGACTAGCGACGACGTAACGAACGCGAAAACCTTTGTGGATCGCCACAAAACCTCATTTGCATACCCGACGCTGGAAAACGACGCAAACTCCACCCAGCGGCAGCCAAAGTATTGCATCCTAAGATCCGACGGTGTAAGTCAATTACACCTGTCGGTGTTGATACTCCCAGAGATATGACGGCGTATCAGGAGATACACCGTCGTATCTCTTCTGTGAATCTGGCCCATTGTTTTCATGAAGGGGTGTAATTGGTCAGCAACAATGTCCCCCCTCCCCTTTTCAATGTTTAGGTAGGTTTTATGTGTCAAGTAACATCTACATGAATGGCAGGACCCAAGGTTTCCCAGCAGAACATTGTCCAAAGCATCACACTGCCTCTGCGTGCCTTCTTCCCATACTGCATCCTGGTGCTATCTCTTCTCCAGGTAAGCGACACGCACACACCTGGCCATCCATATGATGTAAAAGAAAATATCAGACCAAGCCACCTCCTTTCATTGCTCTGTGGTCCAGTTCTGATGCTTGCATGCCCAATGTAGGCACTTTTGGCTGTGGACACAGGTCAGCGTGGTCTGGCCACTACAATTTGGGCCATGTCAAATAGTGTTGAGCAGAATACGCCATATTCGATTTCGCGATATATCTCGAATATATAGTCGAATATTCGAGATATATTCGCTAAATTCGAATATTCGTGATATTTTATCGAAATGAAATGATTGCGAATTTTCGCTATTGCGAATGCGAAAATAATTGCGAATTTTCGATAACTGCGGTAGGAGCACTCTGATTGGCTCAGAATATTCGTGATATTTTACAATACAAAATAATTGCGAATATTCGGCAAATGCGGAAGGAGCACTCTGATTGGCTCAGAATATTCTTGATATTTTACAATACAAAATAATTGCGAATATTCGGCAAATGCGGAAGGAGCACTTTGATTGGCTCAGAATATTCTTGATATTTTACAATACAAAATAATTGCGAATATTCGGCAAATGCGGAAGGAGCACTCTGATTGGCTCAGAATATTCTTGATATTTTACAATACAAAATAATTGCGAATATTCGGCAAATGCGGAAGGAGCACTCTGATTGGCTCAGAATATTCTTGATATTTTACAATACAAAATAATTGCGAATATTCGGCAAATGCGAAAGGAGCACTCTGATTGGCTCAGAATATTCTTGATATTTTACAATACAAAATAATTGCGAATATTCGGCAAATGCGGAAGGAGCACTCTGATTGGCTCAGAATATTCGTGATATTTTACAATAGAAAATAAAAAGTGTTTTGCATTGGTGGTGATTCTTTACTCTATCCATCTGTCACAGCCGTTTGTCAATCAAACACCTTGAAGATTGAACACGTTCATGCTGCATGCTTTGGACTTTTTTCACTTCACATATCAAAGACATTTTTATGAAAGATTATTTTTCTATTATTGGGACTATATTTCTTTATATATTTGTTTCACTGTGTATTTCACAAGTTATTTGCGCTTGCTTATTTTATAATTTGCCCACGTCACTAGACATATTTTTTATTCTTGTAGAGCGACTCCATTTTCTGTCTTGTATTAATTTATGTTGTATAACATTTTTGAGTTGCTGCTGTATTCTCCCCTTTTTTTAAGGTATGCGCAATTTTTTCCTTCTTACAAAAAAAAATAATATCAAATTAATTTCAAACATACAAATATTCATAACAGAAACATACACAAAGCCCCCCCTTTTGCATCAGAGACAATCAGAGTTCTCCTACCACAATTCGCAATCATTTTCGCATTCGCATTAGCGAAAATTCGCAATTTTTTTTTTTTTATATTCGGCAACATAAAATGATCGCCTCAGCTTAGCTACTCGGCCCAGGGTCTCTAATCATACCAGCAATGCTTTTAGACGTCGATAGGATGTGATCTGTTTTAAAAATAAAATAGAAAAAATGCGAATATTCGGAATTGCGAATATTCACCGCGAAATTCGAAATATATCGCGAATACTCGAATATGCCATATTCGAGCCGAATATTCGCAATACAAATATTCGTGAGCAACACTAATGTCAAAGTCGTTCAAATGCTTACACTTGCCCATTTTTTGCTTTCAACACATCAACTTCAGCGACAACATGTTCACTTACTGCCTAACATATCCCACCCATTTTCAGATGCCCTTTTAACAAGATAATTTGTGTTAATCACTTTACTTCTCAGCAATCTTAATGTTAAGGCTGATTGTTGTATTTATTTTAATAATCTATTTAACGGTTTGTCTGGAATTCAGATGTATAACCACTGTAAAAGTTGTAAAAAAAAACCAAATCAGTCCATTGTACTTCATTGCATTATTTACATGTGTCATTACTTGTAGTAGTTTTACCTTGCTTCGTAAGTCTTCTGAACCCTTAAAGAGTTCCACCAAAAAAAAAACCTTTACATAAATGAACAGCATTATGCATTAGCAAAAACATTTGTAATTTTGTAATTTTTTTTACTCGCCCCTTCAGCACTGTTGCTGTGCTATTTTTTTTTTACTCACCCCTTAAGCACTGTGGTCCTTTGAATTCTGCCACTTTCTCTCTGTGGCGCCTGACGTCATTTCCCTTGGCGCCCGTGCTCGCTGGTGCTCCTGGGAGATGTGTGTCATCATTTCGCAGTAGTCAGTGGGCAGCGCCAAGGGCTAGGCTGCCATAACAATGGGGCGGGCACTTCCGCCGACGACGCCCGTCGATATCTGAAGTGTACGGCGATGTGAAGCCTCGTACACACGACCGAGAAACTCGACGGGCGAAACACATTGTTTTGCTCGTCAAGTTCCTTGTTAGGCTGTCGAGGATCTCGGCGAGCCAAATTTCCCCATTCCCGTCGAGGAAAAAGAAGACATGCTCTCTTTTTGGATCGACGAGATCCTCGACAGTTTCCTCGTCAAAAAGTGTACACACGACCGGTTTCCTCTGCAAAAAAAAAATACCAGCAAGTTCCTTGCTGGTTTTTGCCGAGAAACTCGGTCGTGTGTACGAGGCCTGAGCCGTTGATACTGCGCGTGTGCGAGAACAGGCGGTGCATGCTGATTGCTCAGCTGCACCATGTCCCAGAAGATAGTGCTTGTGGGCTTCACATGCCCACAAGCAATATGGAAATTGCCAGCAAGGCAGAAAAAAGTTATATCCGTTTGGGAAATCGGCAATCGAACCGCGATCTATATGAAACACGTGAGTAATATAACTAAGGATATTAAAAAAACAATATTCATGAAAAAAAAAATTAAACTGTGAGAACTCCACTTTAACTAATGGTAATTGCTTAGGGCCAGATTCACAAAGGGGATACGACGGCGTATCTCCTGATAAGCCGTCGTATCTCTGTTTCTATCTATGCGGCTGATTCATAGAATCAGTTACGCATAGATATCCATAAGACCGACAGGTGTAATTGTTTTACACTGTCGGATCTTAGGATGCAGTACCGCGGCCGCCGCTGGGGGAAGTTCACGTCGTAAACCAGCGTCGGGTATGCAAATTAGGAGTTACGGCGATCCACGACAGATTTTCGCGTTCGCTACGTCGCCGCTAGTCTAGTTTCCCGTCGCAAATTTAGTCGTCGTTTTGGGTGCCCTAACTTTAGTCAGCAAACGTATTGCTGTCTAAAGTATGCCCATCGTTCCCGCGTCGAAATTTAAAAATTAACGTCGTTTGCGTAACACGTCCGGGAATACGGAAGTACGCTACGCGCGTCGCCGTTCGAAAAAATGTTGTAGCGGCGCGCAAAGCACGACGGGAATTGCGAAACGGAGCATGCGCAGTAGGTCCGGCGCAGGAGCGCGCCTAATTTAAATGGCACACGCCCATTTGAATTGGCCCGCCTTGCGCCGGAGGCAAGTGCTTTGTGAATCAGGCACTTGCGATGAAAACTTGCGGCGGTGTAACGTATCAACGATACGTTACGCCGCCGCGATTCTACGTGAATCTGGCCCTTAGGGTTTAAGTTATTAACGGGTCTCAAAGTCCTTGCACAATAAACCCCCCATAGCCGGTCTGTTTGTTTTAAATCTACAGTTAAAGAATAAAAAAATGATTGTGATCGGATGCTCAGTTCTCATTGCCGACACCCTTACATGCAGGCCGGAGCTGATGCAGTGAGAGTAAATCTTACTCAGGACATTATTGCTCGGTTTAATGTGTATTAAATCCTTTGGGAAAATAGGCATAAGGGTTAATAGAGCTCTCTAAATCATATCCGTAACAAGATAGACATGCCTCATTTGGTAAAAACACTTCACATCTCTTCGAAAATCACTGGTGTTCAGGCCACACAAAAGTTTATTTTAATTGGGTCCGAAAGGTTAGATCCATTACCAGTAAATATTGGTGCCTGCAATTTATTTCAATAACAGGGAAAGTAAAAGGGCCAGCTTTGGGTAGCTGCCTTTAATCTTACCAAATGAAGATTCCAGACATGCAAATGTAATACACACAACATTATACAAGGGACTCGCTGATTAGCGCTTTGTGACTCACTTCATGCCTGAAAGGAAAGACTGCACTGCAATCTACAGAGAGGGGATAATTGACTGGATTGGTGCACATTGGATGTTCGAGAGGGGTCATTGCAATCTTAATTTGTGGAACATTCAATGCTTACTGAAGGCAAAATGCATAAATAAACGTGTCACACAATAGAGATGTGTTATAAAAATTATTATTATGTATTATTAATAATAAAAACAATGACAAAAACTGCAATAATAATAACAATAATATATTCTAAATAATAAAAAATAATATTTTTTCATGTATATAGTGCTATTGCAGTCCTTGGTGATTTATAGTAGTTTGTAGAAGACATGCTCTTTTCAATGCATAAACAAACTTGCCACACATTATTATTATTAATAATAACAATAATAATATATTACAAAAATTAACTATAATAATGATTTTTAATGTATTTACAGTAGTTTGTAGAAGACATGCTCTTTTTAATGCATTAATAAACTTGCCACACATTAGTATTATTATTAATAACAATAATAATATATTACAAAAATAACAATAATAATTATTTTTAATGCATTTACAGACGTTTGTAGAAGACGTGCTCTTTTTAATGCATAAATAAACTTATCACACAATAGAGATGCATTATAACAATAATTAATTTTGTGTTATAAAAATTCTTCTTCTTCTTATTTTTATTAATAACGACAATGACGATGATAATAATAATAACAATAATGTATTCTAAATAATAATAATAATTCATATGTTTAATGTCTATAGTGCTATTGCATTCCTTGGTGATTTATAGTTGTTTGTAAAAGCCATGCTCTTTTGAATGCATAAATAAACTTGTCACATATTATTATTATTAATAACAATAACAGCAATAATATATTACAAAAGTTAACAATAAAAATTATTTTCAATGTATTTACAGTATTTTTTTTTAGAAGACATGCCCTTTTTATGGCATAAATACATTTAGCACACAATAGAGATGCATTATAACAAGTATCATTATTGTGTTATAAAAAGTATTATTAATATTTTTATGATTATTATTCTTATTATTATTATTAATAACAAAAATGACAATAATAATAACAATAATATATTCTAAATAATCAAAATAATTAATATTTTTAATGTACAGGGTGGGCCATTTATATGGATACACCAAAAACAAAAGTTGGATTCAAAATGACCGACTTCAAAATGGCCGCCATGGTCACCACCCATCTTGAAAAGTTTCCCCCCTTACATACTAATGTGCCACAAACAGGAAGTTAATATCACCAACCATTCCCAGGTGTATCCATATAAATAGCCCACCCGGGTGGATCCATATAAATGGCCCACCCTGTATAGAGTGCTATTGCATTCCTTGGTAAATGTATAGTTGTTTGTAGAAGACATGCTCTTTTTAATGCATAAATAAACTTGTCACACAATATTTTTTATTAATAATACAACAATAATATATTACAAAATTAACAATAATAATTATTAATAATTATAAAACATTAATATATTCGAAATAATAGCAATAATTAATAACCTTTATGTATATAGTATCATGTCATTGCATGACGATATACAGTTCTTTGCAGAAGACATGGGCCGGGATTCAGAAAAAAATGCTTATCTTTAGGCAGGCGTAGCGTATATTTAACTTTGAGAGGCATGTCCCGTATTCAGAAAGAACTTGCGCCCGAAGTTACGGCGGCGTAGCGCATATGGGCCGGCCTAAGCCCGCCTAATTCAAAATAGGCTGGTAGGGGACGTGTTGTATGCTAATTAATCGTGACCCCACGTGATTGACGCTACTAACGAATGGCGCATGCGCCGTCCGTGAAAGTATCCCAGTGCGCATGCTCCAAATTACGCCGCAAATAGTCAATGCTTTAGACGTGAATGTAACTTACGCACAACGCTATTTGCGTACGTATTACGCAAACGACGCAAAATTCTAGGCTGTCCCGATGTCCATACTTAACATTGGCTACGCCTCATATAGCAGGGGTAACTTTACGCCGGAAAAAGACTTACGTAAATGACGTAAATCAATGCGCCGGCGCACGTACGTTTCTGAATCGGCGTATCTAGCTCATTTGCATATTCTACACATAAATCTACGGAAGCGCCCCTAGCGGCCAGCGTAAATATGCACTCCAAGATACGACGGCGTAGGAGACTTACGCCGCTCGTATCTAGGCAACAGTGAGGCGTATCTGATTCTATGAATCAGCCACAGAGATGCGACGCCTCACACTCAGAGTTACGACGGCGTATCTGGAAATACGCCGACGTAACTCCTTTCTGAATCCGGGCCATGCTTTTTTAATGCATAAAAAAATTGTCAACAATAGAGATGCATTTAAAAAATGATTATTAATAATATTATTGTTAATAATATTAATAATAATAATAATAATAATAATAATAATAACATTAATATATTCTAAATAATAACAATAATTATTATTATTTTAAATGTATATAGCACCATTGCATTCCATGTTGATAGTTGTTCGTAGAAGACATGCTCTTTTTAATGTTTTGCTTCAAGGTTCAAAGTCTGGTCAGCGCTATGCTTAACCACTTCAGCTCCGGAAGGTTTAACCCCCTTCCTGACCAGGCCATTTTGCGATACGGCACTGCGTTACTTTACCTGACCATTGTGCAGTTGTGCAATGCTGTATCAAAATAAAAATAAAATTTCCCCACAAATAGAGCTTTCTTTTGGTGGCATTTGATCACTAAACAAAAAATAATAATATTTCCTACTTTCTGCTATAACACATATCCAATAAAAAATATGTAAAATATAAAATTTCTTCATTAATTTACGCCAATATGTATTCTGCTACATGCTTTTTTTTTTTTTTGAATCAGAAAGGTTTTTATTGAACATTTGAAGAAACAACAACTTCCAATGCACAAATACAGAAAGGAATTTTTCAACCAATAACATATACACAAACATAATAGCCCTACTGTTACTACACGGCTTTATTCTCCAAGCACTTGCATGTCACCATTCCACCCCCCCCCCCCCCCCCACTGACACAAATCACAGCATGCATGGTACATAAACTGCTACATGTTTTTAGTAAAAAGAAATTGCAATAAGCTTATATTGAATGGTTTGCGCAAAATTTACAGCGTCTACATACTATGGGATAGGTTTATGGAATTCTTTTAAAGCGGTAGTTCCCCCTCCAAATTTTTTTTACCCTTAGTCTGATGCTCATTTTGTCTAGGGGAATCGGCTAGTAGTTTTAAAATTGACGCTGTACTTACCGTTGTAGAGAGCGATCTTCTCCGTCACTTCCGGGTTTGGTCTTCGGGGATAGGCGTTCCTTCTTGATTGACAGTCTTCCGACAGGCTTCCGACGGTCGCATCCATCGCGTCACAAGTTTCCGAAAGTAGCCGAACGTCGGTGCGCAGGCGCCGTATAGAGCCGCGCCGACGTTCGGCTTCTTTCGGCTACTCGTGACGCAATGGATGCGACCGTTGGAAGCCTGTTAATCAAGAAGGAACGCCCACTCCTGAAGACCCATACCTGGAAGTGGCGGAGAAGATCGCTCTCTACAACGGTAAGTACAGCGTCGATTTTAAAACAACTAGCCGATTCCCCTAGACAAAATGAGCATCAGACTAAGGGTAAAAAAAATTTGGAGGGGGAACTACCGCTTTAAGTTTCACTAGTAATGGCAACGATCAGTGATTTTTAGCAGGAATGCAACATTGCGGCGGACAAATCTGACACTAAGTGACACTTTTTGGGGACCAGTGACACCAATACAGTGATCAGTGCAAAACAAAATTCACCGCCATTGTACTTATGGCACCGACAGGGAAGGTTAACATCAGGGACAAACAAAGGGTCAAATGTGTTCCCTGGGAGTGCTTTCTTACTGTGTGGGGTTGGTTTAACTGTAGGAAGACAGATCTGTGTTCCTGATTAGCAGAAACACAAGATCTCTCTTTCCTACTATCAGAACAGTGATCTGCCTTGTTTACATAGGCAGATCACTGTTCTGTCTCTCTGTGAATGATCAGCGGACCCGCTGATTGACTCCCGCTGTGTCCAATTTTTTTTTTCATTGGGCAGACTTCCCTTTACTTTTTGTCCCATAGACAAAACAGGAAGTTATGGAAAATACCTACAAAGTGAAGAAATCCCTGGTGGCCGCCAGGGTCACTAGAACTAGCATCTCCACTGCAAGGGTTTCCCTCTATAAGTGTTCCGATGTCAACCCAACATTTGGGATTTTCTTTTACTTTAAAGGAGTTGTAAAGTAAAAAAAAAAATTCACCTTAATGCAATCTATGCATTAAGGTGAAAAAACATCTGATGAGGCCGACCCCCGAGCCCCCGTTATACTTACCTAACCCCTCGAAAGTCCCACGCTCAGTCCCGAGATCCTCTTCGCCGCTCAGCCTGGCCGCTGATTGGCTAGAGCGGATGGATTGAGAGTAGCGCAGCCGTTGGCTGGCGCTGCTGTCAATCACGTCCAGTGACGCGGCGCACTATGGCTGCTCGATGTATAACGGGAGCGCGCCCGCAATTATTCACCACCATGCAAGCTTTCTCGCATTACTGTGGTAAGTACTTGCGGGGAGGACCAGAGACAGCCGCCGAGGGACCCCAGAAGACGTGGATTGGGGCCACTCTGTGCAAAACGAACTGCATAGTGGAGGTAAGTATAACACAGGGGCGGACTGACAACTCATGGGGCCCCCGGGCAATAGAAGATTATGGGGCCCCTGGGCTTACAGATGGCCACCACGCCAGGAGGCAGTGCAGAGGCGGGGCAGCTAAAATCTCGGGATTTTCAGATCAAAAGCATGTCGGTTTCGGACATATCAGGGACAGATCTAAAAAAACATAGATTTTTACATATTGTCCCTGGTTTTACTGAGCCTGGCAACCCTGATGGGGCCTCCTAGTGGCATGGGGCCCTCGGGCAGTGCCCGAGTGACTCAATGGTCAGTCCGCCCCTATAACATGTTTGTTACCGTATTTTAAAGGATTTTTTTTTCTTTCACTTTTAGTGCTAATGGTAAACAGGACAGCAATATAAATCTAACAGGTGATCTAATCCTTCTCCACTCTATTTAAAACTAAAAAATATGGATTAGATAGAAAATTTGAAAAATGGGGAAAAGCTATGTTTAGGTACTTATTAGTATACAGAAAATCAACTGTGCTAATTAGACCTAGACAGACATGTAAATGTGCGTCTTCTGATCAGAACACCCTCGCCCCCCTCCGTCTCACCTTTCCTGCCTATGTTGGTTTAAGCAGATGACTTTGGAAAGTGTGCCCTTAAAGATTGCCCTGTAATGTATGCCATTGCCCACCCTGCGATGTTTGCAATCAGACGGCATAATATTATACAAAATATTCATCCGCCAGGCTGTAATTTGTATTTGATTAAAGGAAACCAACCAGATGCCAGGAAAACACGTTTCACTTTGAATTGATTTTCTGGGGAAAGTCTGGCAGAAGGTTACCTTTATTCTTTGTGTGTGTTTTCCTCTTTTTTTTTTATTTCTGTCTGTGCAATGGAAAAAATTCCCGCAATGAGCAATAGCAATGTAATTACCTGCTTAGGGGCTGATTTGCCAAAGATATGCAAGTCGGGTAAACCTGTCTGCATTGCTAAAGGGTAACTCCTAGGCATAGGTGTGTGCAGCCTATTGCATTAGGGTGTGCACCCCAAATGTATTAAAACATGGATGGTGTTAGTAGGGCAGTGGATGGCATCAGTAGAGCAGTGCACTTGTCAGTTGGGCGGAGGTTGTGTCAGTATTTTTTTTTATATATTTTTTTATAATTTCTTTGCAATTTTTTTAGGAGCTGCAGTGGGGTGATTTGGTGAAATATCAGCAGAGGAATCTGTGCCACACGGGTTGATTAGGGTGTGCCCAGGCACTCCCAGCACACCCCGTTCACATGCCTATGCTCCTAGGAATGGGCCGAACACCCCCTGGTTCGGTTCGCATCAGAACTAATGAAACAGCCAAAAAGTTTGAACAAACATGCAAACCCTATTAAAGTCTATGGGACACGAACATGAAATTGGTAGTGTGGTATCTAAAATATTTTTCCTGCATAGGTATATATGTTCCACAGGTTGAATTAGCACACCATTATTTGACTTTATATTAACAGTACCCATCAGTGCTGCCTCATCAGTGCCCATCAGTGCTACCTATCAGTACCCATCAGTGCAGCCTATCAGTGCTCATCAGTGCAGCCTATCAGTGCCAATCAGTGAAGGAGAAAAATTACCTGTTTGCAAAATGTTATAAAAAAAAATGAAAAAGGTTTTGTTTTTGTTTTTAACATTTTTGGTCTTTATTTTTATTGTTTGTTTAGCAAAAAAAAAACAAAACAGTGGTGATTAACCACCCTGGCGGTATAATTATGTCAGATTTTTTGCGACTCAAATCGGTACAATTGTTTTGGATAGAAATTTGGCGTTTTATATTGTAGGCCTGTAATTCTTAGTAATAACTCACTTAAATCTGTCCAAACAAGAGTCTAGTAGAAATTCTGGGTATGATAAAGTTTGAAACACTAAACCATAAATTATAATATAATAAATTACTATAAATAATTATAAAAAATAATAATATAATAATAATAACATGTATTTCCCCATGATTCACTATCGCTCAATTCTGCAAGTGTTTTAATTTACTATCACTTTTGACATAAAGGGACACTTTTTGGTTGCTATAAACAATCTCAGGTTTCCAGGCAGAAGGAACACTATCTATATATATAAAACTCAACGTGTGTGTGTGTGTATGTATGTATGTATGTATGTATGTTCCAGCATCACGTCCAAACGGCTAAAGATATTAACATGAAACTTGGCACACATGTTACTTATATGTCAGCAACAAACATAGGATAGGTGGTTTAACCCTTACCCACCCCCATTTGCCATGGTCGGGGTTTTTCTTTAAAGTCCCATTCAACTCTATGGGAAATACATGTTACTTCATAACTTCCAAACGGCTGTAGATAGTTCGATAACACTTGGTCACATGTTACTTATATGTCCACTTAAATTATAGGATAGTTAATTTATCCCTTAAAGCGGTGGTTCCCCCTAAAACAAATTTCTAACAATAGATTCGTAAGACCCGTTACACTGCGGGAAGCCGAACGTCATTGCGCAGGCGCCGTATAGAGTCGGCTCTATACGGCGCATGCGCAGCGACGTTCGGCTTCTTTCGGAAAGTCATGACGTCACGTATGCGCCCGTCCGAGGAACGTCAATCAACTAGGAACGCCCACCGACAAGGGACGAAACGCCGAGATCTCGGTTTGTACGAAAAAAAAAAAAAAAAAGCCAGCCTACCCGCAGTGTAACGGGTCTTACGAATCTATTGTTAGAAATGTGTTTCAGGGGGAACCACCCCTTTAACTACCCCCATTTGTGAGGGTCTGGGTTTTTGTTTAAAGTCCCATGCAAATCAATGGGAAATGTATGTTCCCACATAACTTCTGTACGCCTGGAGATATTTCAATAATACCTGCTACACATATTACTTATATGCCAAATAAAAATATGTGACAGTTAAATTAACCCTTACCTACACCCTTATATAAAAGATGGGTATATTTATATTACTATGATTTTCCTCCCCAAAAGGTTAAGATAGGAAGACCAGGCAACGCCGGGTATTCAGCTAGTATATAATATAAATCTGCATGCAGGGCACTGGACAAAGTATTAGAGACAAAAGGGAGGTGAAATGATTGCATACAGTAATGTGTAAGATTATAGTGTACTGTATGTGTTATGTTTTGTGTACTTTTTGAATTTGCCGCCAGGCTCCGCCCCTGTGCGTCATGTCGTTTGCAGAGAACGAAGCCTGGCCCACAGAGCATTGGGCGTGGACACAGCAGGGGGGGGGGACATCGCAGGATCCTGGGGACAATGTGAGTATACTGCACCAGGATCATGCAATGCAATCCTGAGTGTGGCTCGGGGTTACCGCTAATGGTACTGAAATTTAACCCCCGAGCCACACTCGGGAAAACCGCCAGGGAGGTTAAATACCACCTAAAGAAAGCTATATGTGTGTAAAAAAGAGTGATAAAAATGTCATATGGGTACATTGTTGCATGACCGCGCAATTGTCATTCACAGTGTGAGAGCGCTAAAAGCTGAACATTGGCCTGGGCATGAAGGGGGTATAAGTGCCCAGTAAGCAAGTGGTTAAAGGGGTTGTAAAGGTAAAAATAAATTTTCCTAAATAGCTTCCTTTACCATAGTGCAGCCCTCCTTCACTTACCTCATCCTTCCATTTTGCTTTTAAATGTCCTTATTTCTTCTGAGAAATCCTCACTTCCTGTTCTTCTGTCTATAACTCCACACAGTAATGCAAGGCTTTCTCCCTGGTGTGGAGTGTCGTGCTCGCCCCCTCCCTTGGACAACAGGAGAGTCTGGATGCTCTCTACGTTGCAGATAGAGAAAGGAGCTGTGTGTTAGTGGGCGTCCTGACTTTCTAGTAGTCCAAGGGAGGGGGCGAGCACGACACTCCACACCAAGGAGAAAGCCTTGCATTACAGTGTGGAGTTACAGACAGAAGAACAGGAAGTGAGGATTTCTCAGAAGAAATAAGGACATTTAAAAGCAAAATGGAAAGATGAGGTAAGTGAAGGAGGACTGCACTAAGGTAAAGGAAGCCATTTAGGGAAAACATTTTTTTACCTTTACAACCCCTTTAAGTTTTACTTCAGCTGGTGATAGGATCACTTTATGATGGTTCATATAAATCTAAATAACATTTATGAGTGCATGGTAAATTTCTATAATTTTTTTTCTTTGTCAGAAGTTAGAGTGTGACTTTAAACCCGCAGTCACACGCCACTTAGGCCAAAATCATGTTAAACAAATATATTTTTGGACTTGGCTGTGTGTGGCTGCACCTCTGTGAAGAGCTGTTTCCACGCACAGCTGTGACAAATATTTAGGAAACCCGATACCTCCGTCTAAAAATTATTCATTTGCAGGCCTCGCTGACTTTGATGGTCAACTGTTTTATTTGCCATTTTCTGACGTTTTACTTCTTTTCCTGCCCGGCCTGTGAATGTGGAAGGGCTGTAAACACATGCAGGCCAGCTATCAGCCTCGGGCCCCGGCAGTTGACAAAGCTCCAGCTATATAGGATGCTGGTGGGTTCTTCTAAAGCTCTCTGACTCTCTGGAAATGCCTAAGCACAGATTATTTGTTTGTTTTCTTTTCATCTGGCTTTGAATCGGGCCAGAGCAGAGTTCCCCCCTCGGGGAAAAGCAAACTTTTCGGAATAAATGCTTCAAGATTGTGCAAACGCCTCAGTAGTCGTAAGATCTGTGTGTTCTGGGTCAAAGCAGGAAGAATATACATGTCAATCAAACGGGAGGTGCAGGAGGATGCGTGAAGAAGCCAACTGCAATGTTAAAGAACAGCGCTGAAGTTTCCACAGTTAAAAAGTTGAACTTGGAAAACCACAGATAAATTATTTAGCCAAAAGTACGTGAGCACCTGTCTAAAGGATTGGGTTCATGTGTTTCCATTGAAGGGGTCTGGTAATGCTACAGCATACAAAGACATCAAAGACAATTGAGCACTTCCAACCTTTCGACAAAAGTTTGTGGAAAGTCCGTTTCTGTTCCAGTAAGACTATATGGTTGATTTACTAAAGACAAAAAGACTGCAGTTGCTCCAGAACTTAGTAAATGAGGCAAAGTTTCACTTTGCAAAAAATACCCAATCACATGCAAGGAGAATTTAAAAAACAGCATTTTTTCTCGCACATAAGAGGATGATGAACGTCAGAAGAGCTTCTGCTTATTTACTAAGCTCTGGAGCAACTGTGCACAAAGTCAGCTCCATATAGACATGGTGGGGTTGATGTACTAAAAACTGGAAAGTGCAAAATCTGGTGCAGCTGTGCATGATAGCCAATTAGCTTCTAACTTCAGCTTGTTCAGTTAACCCCCTTAGCGGTATCCCCGAGCGTGACTCGGGGTGGTTTTTCCATGTTAGGATCGGTATCCCTGAGTCACGCTCGGGGTAGATGTGCAGAGCGTGCAGCGGCGCGGCTTACCTTTCGCAGCATCCACAGACAGGGAATTACTTACCTTGTCCCTGGATCCTGCGATGCATCCCCGCTGAGTGAGCGAGCGGGTGCTCGCTCCATTCACAGTGTCCCCATGTGCCGCCGATCTCCGTTCCCTGCGACGTTACGACGCACGGGGGCGGATAACGGCGCCAAATTCAAAAAAGTAAACAAACACATTACATACAGTATACTGTTAACTTATAGATTACAGTACTGTATGTAAAAAATGCACACCCCCTTGTCCCTAGTGGTCTGCCCAGTGCCCTACATGTACTTTTATATAATAAAAACTGTTCTTTCTGCCTGCAAACTGTAGATTGTCCATAGCACCCAAAAGTGTCCCTTTATGTCAAAAATGGTTTTAGAGCAGCTAGAAAACAGCGATAATAAATTATAATCACTTGCAGAAATGTGCGATAGCGATTTGTGGGGAAATTTGTAATAAAAAAATAAAAGTAATGACAGAAACAATTCTGCAACTGAGCAAATTTCAGTGATTTTGACTTGATTACATTATTGAATAATTTTTATTATAATTATATTATTATTTGTTATAATTATTTATAATTATTTATTATATTATAATTTATAATTTTGTTTTTAAAAAAAAATCATACCTGGGATGCCTACTAGACTCTTGTTTGGTCAGATTTAAATGAGTTATTCCTAATAATTGCAGGCCTACAGTATAAAATGCCAAATTTTCTTGCAAAATAATGGTACTGCTTTTGGTACGTAATTCCAGACAGAATCATACCGCCAGGGAGGTTAAAGTGGATGTAAACCCCCAATTTATTTTTTTAATTAAGGCTTGCACCTTGTACAGTATAGGATTTCATGTCATCTGTGCCCAGCCTTGCCACAAAGAGTTAAAGGAGTTGTAAAGGTTCATGTTTTTTCACCTTAATGCATTCTATGCATTAAGGTGAAAAAACATCTGAGGATTAGTGCCCCCCCGAGCTCCCAGTTACTTACCTGATACCTCGAAAGTCCTGCGCCGTGAACGTGCTGGCGTCTCAGCTGGGCTTATCTGCTCATTCATTGGTTGATTGAAAGCAGTGCAGCCATTGGCTCGCGCTGCTGTCAATCACATCCAATGGCGCGGCGCACTTGGGGCAGGGCCAAGTGATACAGTAAATGGCTATAGCCGCCGGCTGTATCACGGGAGCGCGCCCGCAAGAACTAACCACCATGCAAGCTCGCATGAAGGTGGTTAGTTCTTTCGGGGAGAAGCCTAGACAGCCGCCGAGGGACCCCAGAACAGGAGGATCCAGGCCACTCTGCGCAAAACGAGCTGCACAGTGGAGGTAAGTATGACATGTTTGTTATTTAAAAAAATAATTTACATTTACAATCCCTTTAATCCAGCTCTGAGCAGTCCTCTTATCTTTTTTCAGTGGGATAAAAACGGACCACTCTGTGCAAAACGAGCTGCACAGTGGAGGTAAGTATGACATGTTTGTTATTTAAAAAAATTATTTACATTTACAATCCCTTTAATCCAGCTCTGAGCAGTCCTCTTATCTTTTTTCAGTGAGATAAAAACGGACAAACAAATAGGAGTCAGTTCTTCCCCCTTGCTGTGAGTGACAGGTGATTTACATATCTCATGCACAAGTCTGAGAGAGGCCTTCTGTGTACTTCAGATCCCCTCCTCCTTTCTTCTCCAGCTCTCCCAGGATTGGCTGCTCCACACCTCAGCATGATTGGGCATGCTGAAGTCATGTGGTGACTTTTCTGGGTTTTGACTGGATGTTAGTGATCATAGCAGAAGTTCAGTGTAAGAAATACACAGGAGAAAATGCATGTTGACAAGGGGAGTGTAGAGGTGGGAGGGGAGTCTACTGACATCACAACTCCACCCACTGAGCTCCAGACAACAGACCCACCCACGAAATCTGCAGTTTTTCAGGTCTCATAACATACAGAGGGGAGACATTTGATAGGTAAGGATACATGCAGGAGGCATGTATATCCTTATAGATCAGCACTATGGAGTAGTTTAGAAAGACTGAGAGTAGGTTTACATCCACTCTAAGCTTTGACACAATAGAAAAACTGGAACCTGACTGGTTTCTATGCAGAGCTGCACCAAATTTTACACCCTTCAGTTTTAGTAAATCACCCCCCTGTTTGATGAGTTTGGTGTGGAGGAACTCAACTTGCCTGCAAAGAGCCCTGACCCCAACCCTACTGAATACCTTTTGGGTGAATTGGAAATCTTATTGTAAGCCGGGTCCTCTCACCCAAAATCAGTATCTGAATTTACTAATGCCAATCTTTTTTTATAATCTTTATTTATGTATAACAACTTCGTACAATAATAAGGTGGTCAATGACATGTTTACCACTGGTCCATGGAAATGAGAGCAACAGTAAAGATGTCTCGTGTTGAGTCGCCTCAAAGCTTGACAAAAATAAGCAATAATAAAGCACAGTATAAAAAATATCTGTTTAAAGAGGTTGTAACCAAAATCACAGCAAATACTGTATAGGATCCATTTCTGTCAGAAAGACCTTCTGTATGTGTAGGAGGGCGGGAGGGGAAATAAGCCTTCTCGCCTTGAACGCAATACACTGGGTATTAAAGAACATGTTGCATAAATCCTACTAAAAATATTATCCTAAGACTTCTAGGCCTCTGAAAACTTCGGCCTCCAGCCTAATACTAATGCCCTTTTAGCAAAATAGGCACAAATTACCACAGACACAATGCAAAAGAGTGCAAGCTGCAACTATGGGGTCAGCTTCATGTTAAAGCCCATGGGTTTGAAATGGGATTTTCAACAAGCTTGGCCATTAAGCTGAAGAAAAAGAAATAGACAATATTGTATGGTTTCTTAGCACGATGAGTCAAACCTAACCCTGGTTTGATGAGTTTGGTTTGGAAGAATAAGAATGGCCCTCACAAAGCTCTGACTTCAACCCAACTGAACACCCTTGGGATTATTTGGAATGCCAACTGCAAGCAAATCTTCTCATCCAACATCAGCATCTGAACTCACAGATGTTTTGGCTAAATGGACACAAATTTCCTGAGACACACTCTCATAGCTACAACATAGCTCCCAACTGTCCCTGATTTTGAGGGACTGTCCCTGATTTAGAGCAATGTCCCTCTGTCCCTCTTTCACCCACATTTGTCCCTCATTTTGGTCTGATTTATATAGTTGTATATAAAATGCACTTGTTATCTTTCAAAAAGTGTTTCCCAGCGCTAAACCTTTCATCCAATTTCTAAATTGCTGCATATAAAAGCCAATCTAATGGAATAGTAGTGGTAAAAAAAAGCCCTTCTGGATTTATTTGCCGCTTCTCCTGGCCTCTCCTGTCCTCTCCTGCCCTCTGGCAGGTGTCGCCGGTGTAGCTTCTTGTAAGCCCACAGGCTTGGGCTCCTTCCCCAAGTGTGGGGGGGTGGTGGGCTATTACATAATCCTCCAGATTGCTCCACTGTTTCCTGACATTCCTGGTAATGCAACTGTCTACTCCCTTTTTAAGCGGTAACTATATTGCCATGCCATACTTGTATTGTGATGTATGATTATATGTTTTGAATATTTGAAGTTATTTTATATGTCTCTTAGAGTCAAGGATCCCCCTGAAGATGACCACCCTATGGTCGAAACGCGTCAGTGAAATATACCTACATACATATGCTATGCAATCTTGTTTTACATTTTGCATGTATGGTAATCTTGTTCTACATTTTGCATGTATGGTAATATTGGATTATGCAGGATTTTATCTGGCCAGACCGTTTTACATGTTTTATTCATTGCAATTTAACTGTGACATTTGACAACCCTCAAATAAATAGGTTGTATACTATTATTCGACAAACAATTCTTCGATCACTTCTACATTGTTGTCCAAAGCCCCACTGGGGAAAATGTCCTTTATTATTCTGGATTTAATTAACCTTTTTTTGGTTAATTCTCCTTTAAGGGGTTGACGCAGGGGGCGTGTCCTATGCCTACATAAGTCTGTAGGTGTCCCTCAATCCCATCTCAAAGTGTTGGGAGGTATGGCTACAAGGAGAGACTAATTCCACACTAATGTCCATGGTTTGGGAGTGGGGTTTTCCAACACACTTATATAGGGGTGATGATCAGGTGTCCACAAACCTTTGACCACACAGAGTATAACCAATGACCTATTGTAAGGTTATAATGAAGAAAACTAAAGCAAACCTTTTTTTTCATTTTGGATAGAGCAAGGGAGAGTTATAACCCTGACAGATTATTTTTTTGCCATCTGTGTCCCATTGCAGAGATTTACCTTCACTTCCTGTCCCATAGCCAAAGAGGAAGTGAGAGGAAATCCCTGCAAATTAAGGGAATTCCTTGCCCTCTATTACTTTTCTGAGGACAACCCATTTTACTTTCACTTTCTTGTCAAATTTGTTTATTGATTTTGTAAATATAAACATTGATACAATTAACAATATATTGATTACATTAGATGATAGCATCATGGGCCCCTGGGCAAGGTAATGCTCTGGGGCCCCTACAATGATGACAGTGCAGGTAAACAGACATCAAGTAGGTAGGAGGTAGACTGCCTCCCCTGTGTATTTATCACTCTCAGTGCCATCATGGGGACCCCAATTTCGGGGCAGTGTGGGCTCAAGGACCAGCTGCTTTGGGTAAAGTGCAGGGGCCCCCCATGCAGCTCGAGCCCCTGGGCAGGGTGTGCCCTCTCATTAAGACAGTCCTGATAGCATTAGTTGAATTTACATATCAAGTCT